>NC_138370.1:2880168-2939424 GCF_054177405.1 Leptonychotes weddellii
TTGTTTCCTGAGATTAAGAATTCCTCATATCAGTGAGGTCATATGATACATGTCTTTCTCTGATTGACTTATTTCGCTCAACATAATACCCTCCAGTTCCATCCACGTCATTGCAAATGGCAAGATTTCATTCCTTTTGATGGCTGCATAATATTCCATTGTGTATATATATGCCACATCTTCTTTTTTTTTTATTCTTATGTTAATCACCATACATTACATCATCTGTTTTTGATGCAGTGTTCCAGGATTCATTGTTTGTGCATAACACCCAGTGCTCCATGCAGAACGTGCCCTCCTCAATACCCACCACCAGGCTAACCCATCCTCCCACCCCCTCCCCTCTAGAACCCTGTTTGTGTATTTTCACCATAGACCTTTTGCGAATCTTGACACATCTTTATTAAGAATGTTCTCTTTAGCGGGATCCATGGGTTTCCATGAGTGCTGCACCCCGTTGTCATTGCCCACATGTTGTGTTTGTACCTTGTGTCCAACCATAACAAGAACACGGGTTCTAGGTGAACATACGCTAAGCCCCGCACTTACTAGGCAGCCTCAACAAAAAATCTGGCATCTTCCACTGAGCTGAGAGAGGTAAACCTTGGAGTGGCAAGCAGTTCTCAGAGTGTGGACCTCGGAGGGTCGTTAAGACACTTAAAGCAGGGATGGGGGCGCATGGGTGGCTCAGTCGTTAAGCGTCTGCCTTCGGCTCAGGTCATGATCTCCAGGTCCTGGGATTGAGTCCCGCATCGGGCTCCCTGCTTGGCGGGAGGCCTGCTTCTCCCTCTCCCACTCCCCCTGCTTCTGTTCCTGCTCTCGCTATCTCTCTGTCAAATAAATAGATAAAATCTTAAAAAAAAAAAAAACAGGGATGGAAGGTCAAAATTATTTCCGTAATGACATTAAGACATTATTTTGTTTTTCCACTGTGTTGGCATTGACGTTGATACCGCAAAAGCACTTATAGTTAAATGGGTGGTGCCTTCGCATAATGAAGAGAGCAGGACCCAGGGGTGGTGGTGTTCATTGCCTTCTTCAACACACACTCCTGTCCTACTTGTGACACAGGGCAAATCTTCTTGGTCTTAGGTGTGCCCAAACAGGAGCATGTCCAGGGCACGTCTGCTGAATGATGAATGAGGAATGAGGCGTTTTTCAAGGAAAGAAACGTGTACAGTTGTTTGAGTTGAGAGTTCAACTCACAGCTTTGCCAAGGAACACTATTTTTTATTTGAAAGGAAAACTATCAAACTATGGTTATTTAGATTTGGGTATTTGACCCACATCTTGAAAATGAACCTGTTCTTTCAAGGAAGACAAATGACAGTATTTGCAGGTCAGTGAAAAAAAAAAATACCATTCAAGGGGAAAACTAGGATTTTGTTAACTTTGTGAACATTTTGTTGACTCATTCACTATGGTGAACTTGAGAGCTTCCCATACTGAAAGACTTTTCAGAGGAGTGTGGATAGTACAGAATGTGATTTTGTGCATATTGAGTAATGAGATGGGGCAACAGTTGAAAGAACTGTATAACTTAGGGAAGCAGTATGTTTTAAATAAATAATGCACATTGTAGCCAAGTTATGCATGGATAAAAGACCAATTCAAGGGACTAAATAGATCAATAAATGTTAATGTAGCAGAGTATGAAATCCTTTCTTATAGCACAAAAAAATTGAACACAGGGGCAGATATAAGAATCCAGGTTTATTCTCTTGAGCCAGATGTTAGAAATTTGAGAAAATATAAACCAGTGACATTATTACCACTAGTTGTTTTTGTTTGATTTAGAAAAATTTTTTAAATAAAGTCTATGCCCAATGTGAGACTCATGACCCCAGGATCAAGAGTCCCATGTTCTACTGACTGAGCCAGACAGATGCCCCCCAAAATATGGTTCTTTTTAATAAGAATGTTATTTATATTAACATGTAACTGAATCTGTAATTATAGTTTAGATGAATACATATTTTAAAATTTTCTTCACTTTAATTTCTAATATGATACATATTGATAGAGCTTCTCAAAATCAAAGTTTGCTGGAGTCTTCAATAATTTTAAAAATAAATTTTTTACTTTGGAATAGTTGTAAATGCACAGAAAAGTTGCCAGGATAATAGAGTGAGCTGGATACCCCTAACCTTGTTTTCCAGAAAGGGAATATTTTATATTATTGTGGTGCATGGTGCATTTGTCAAACCTAAGAAGCCAGCATTGATACATAACCAGTAACTCTAGACTTTATCTGCTTTTCACCAGTTTCTAGACTAATGCCCTCTCTCTGTCCCAGGACTGAAACCTGGATAACACACTGCATTCAGTCATCAATAATTTTTAAAAATATTAAAAGGTCCTGAGACTAAAATTTGGAGAACCGCTTTTCTAAGAGAACGTCTCTGTATGACTAATAATACTCACCCTCTGGCTATAGTCTAACCCTTGCCACAAATCATCCAGTTTTACCTACTTCAATGTTTGCCTCAGAAGAGGATATAAACTAGATGAAAATATACTCTTAAATGCCCAGTTTTCCTGAGTTCAGGTTCCAGATCCACCAGCTACATTATCTTGGGCAAGTTACCCAGGCTCACTGCAAATAACTTCCTTCACCTGTGAAATGGGACCGATAATGGTACCCATTTCCCAGTTTTGCCGTAAGAGTTACACAACAGTTGAACAATTCCTGGGGAATAGCAACTATTAGCCATCACTATTATTGCTAATGAGATAATTACTTTTTATTTATAAATATTTAGGTTGTGCAGAATTTTGTACTCGGTGGATTTTTGTCCCTTCTTGTATTTCAAGGAGTGACCGTGTTAAAATACAGGACACTTGCATCCAATCCAGTTCCATTACACAGCAGATCAACTGTGGCTTTAAATGACATTTTATTCTTATTTAAATAATCCAATAATTTTGATTTAAATTTGATTTAAATTTTGATTCAAATTTAAATAATCAAATTGCTTCAAATTGCTCTTTGAAGCCTTGTGCGGTCTTTTACTTTATCCCTCACGTATAATATCTATCAGAACCTGCAGCTTCATACCATTCTGGAGGGAAATGGATTTGTGACCACAGTTCTTGAACCAAATTTATCACTGGAACTACCCAGATAAGGGTATTAACTCAAAGTTACGGGGTGATCTAGGAAAAATGAGCTTTCCAAATAAATGGAAAATGAAGGCAGGGTTATTATGCAGGGCTCTCTAGGCACGAACCGGGTTTTCTCTCAGGGTGGAGGGGGAAGCGCCTTGCTAATGCTGATTTTGAATCAAGCCACTGGAGAAACTGAATTCGCCAACATTTCCCTAAACAGAATAGCACAGATGGTGTGCATACACTTGTCCAGAATGGCAGTGGTGCAGGACGAACTGTGCTTTCCAGATCTTGCCAGGCAGGGCCACTGGCTTCTGCTCATCCCATTAGGGACTCTGGAGATGGTAACAGCTTTGCTGAGACCCGCCACCTCTGCTTCTCCCTGGCTTGTCCATGGGATTCCATGTAAACGCAAGCAGCCTTGGCAACTTCAATCAGGAACGTCATTACCCGTGGTCTCTTCCTGCTCATAAGGTAATACAACTGAATGCTTTTGCATACCATCTACAAATAATTCCCTATGAGTTTTCTCTTTCACCTGACTCTGCCGTAGCCATACCACTGAGATTCCATGTGTACAATGAGGCATCTTTACCTTTGACACGAAGCAGGTTCTTCTCCAGGTGACCCTTCTTGGCTTGGGGGAATACAGTTATGTGCCTTAGCCCCAAATACTATGGCAAATAATTAATATTCTTCGTACGACTGTCGACATTAATAAAGTATATATTTGATTCCTTAAGTCCTTCTAGGTGCCATAAACAAAAATCAGCAGGGTCTTGATTTTTTTTTTTTTCCAGATTTCATACGTGAATGTGTGTATCTCCTCAAAATTCATACGTGAGGGGCGCCTGGGTGGCTCAGTCCTTAAGCGTCTGCCTTCGGCTCAGGTCGTGATCCCAGCTGGGATCGAGCCCCGCATCGGGCTCCCTGCTCCGCGGGAAGCCTGCTTCTCCCTCTCCCACTCCCCCTGCTTGTGTTCCCTCTCTCGCTGTCTCTCTCTGTCAAACAAATAAATAAAATCTTAAAAAAGAATTCAAACGTGAAACCCCACCCCATGTGAAGACATTTGAAACATATGGAGGATTCGATGAGATCATGAGGGTAGAACCCTCCTGAATGGGATTAGTGTCCTTACAAGAGTCACAAGAGAGCTTGCCTCCCCTCTCTGCTCTCTGCTCTCAGAGGACACATTGAGAGGTCCTTAGTCTGCCAAGTGGAAGAGTCGCCTCACCCCACCCTGACTGCACCCTGGTCTTGGAATTCCAACCTCCATGTCTTTGAGAAATGAATTTCTGTTGTTTATGAGCCACCTAGTCTATGGTATTGTTGTAATAGCAGGCCAATCTAAGATATTTCCTCCTGCCAAACTCCATGCCTTCATCCGCCATGTGTGCAATTTCTGGGTCACTGTCACGTAGTGAACCGCAGTCCTTGTGACTTTGACATGTCCCAGTATTCTATGGAATGATGGTTTTACCTTTCGGTTAGCTCAACACTGTAGTCCTTGACCAACAGCTTCAGTTAACGTGTGGTGAAGCATAATGAATTCCACATTTATTTGGTTGTGAGATTAGCTGTTGATGTCATCTTTGAACAGGACAGTTGTGACACAGAAAAAAGTTCACTCTTCCAAGATACTGTGGTACAACCATTCAAGGTAAGGCCTTTCTCATCAGTATGCTTGAGATGGGGGCTCGATGCTGTCGGTTATTAGCTTTGTCACCTGGAGAGCATCCTGACCTCTCTAAGATGGTGAAATGGAATAGCAACAATGCCTATTTTGTAGGAGTACAGAGAGAACCGAATGAGAGATTTCACATAAAGCATTTAGTATACTTGCTGGAGTCTGATACATGATAAACATTAGTTTTCTTTCCCAAAGTCTATTTGGCTGGAAATGTTTCCTAGAAAACCAAAAGTTTATCTTCCTGTTCCTGGTGCTGTTTCTTGTTAGAAGGTGTGTGCTGGTTACACTTGAGCCCACTTCATTCCATCTTGGAGGCAGAGGTCGCTGGATAGGGCAGCTTTGGGATTTGATAAGCCCCCCCTCTCAAAATCAGCTGTATGACGTGAATGTTCATTCTAAATAAACGGCCAAATTTCACTTGAGAAATGGGAAAATTGATTAAGAGTACACTAAGGCTTAATAACTTGAGAAAAAAAGAGTTTCAATCTGCTTTAACATGTAAATTAAGAGAACCAGAATTATTCAACACCTGGTTTGTTAATGTGGAATTGTGTGGACTGGTTCTGTGTAATTTAGAACTAAACGGATTAATTTCACTTACATTGCTGATTAGATGTCTTGACTCTATTTCCTGGAAAGTTCTAAAATTCTTCCCTCATGTTGCGTGACTATAATTAGTGTTTCTGTATGTCTTTATTGTTAGATAAATCAAGAACATTTGGAGAAGTTACTTTACTGATGCTGGTTAAGGTAACACAAATAATCTGGGAGAACATAATGGAAAAGAATCATATGATATTCAATAATGAAGACGGTATTTCTGACTGTAATTTCTTACTTTCCATATTGAAAGGCATGCTAGAAATGACAAGCCTAGGACACTTACTTGTCTTTAGGGTCTAAGACTAACTGTTTTTACCATACATTGTGTGTAGCTTCCCTTTAGTATAGCTGGTCAAGACGAGAGACTGTATTTTTAAGCTCCTATGACATTACAGGGATCAGGCTCAATACTTTACATGAACTTAAATGTACAATTGCTGCCTGTGATCCGTATTTTTACGGGCCTTTTTGCCAGCGAGCTGTCTGAAACCCAGCAAGGTTAAGTGAATCACACAGTCACTGGAAAGGTAGTCAGTCATTGGGACATCCTCGACTCACAGCGTCTGTCCTCTGACCTGCCCTGGCCACTGAATGCAGTCATGGGGCCAGGCCTTCCCCCACCCCTGGGTGACATGAGGGCAGCCTCAGGCCATCCCAGCTTCTTCTGAAGCAGTAAAATGCACCATGTTCATTTTCAGTTGTAAATACTGTCTTTCTCTGGTTAGCGAATGTGCAGACCATATAATAATCTGATGTAGGAATTGATTTACAGTTAGAACTTCTTTTTTTTTTTTTTTTTTTTTGCTGGGGGCATCAGAAAGAAGTGGTCTCCTGAGAGGCCCCCATTGGGAACATTCAATTCTCTTTTCCAGAGTGTGGATCACGTATTTTCCTTTGGCTGTCAAATCCCAGTCCCCATCCTGACAAACTATCCATCTGCACCCTGCACCTCTGCAGTTCTCTTGAGCAAACCTAATGATTCCAGGCAGATGGTCTTAAAGGGTGACCTACAAGATTCCAGCTCTGTCCACACATAGCCAGTAAAGTCTAGATGAAAGAACACAACCGTTTCTCCTGGGGTGCTGATGCTGGGGTCCCAAGCTAACCCAAGCAATCCTAGAGGTTTTCCAGGCTGGAGCAGACACCAGGGCATCTAACTGTAGGGAGCAGTGTGTCTGTGAGGTTGGATGCAAGATGGGTCTAAGACTAACATTTGTGTGCAGCTTCCCTTTACAGTACAGCTGATCAAGATGAGAGACTGTATTTTAGGGGAGCAGAGAGTTCAGCTGGGTTGGGTTGGGTCACTGAGACCTTGATGCACAGTTACCTCTGGGACTAAATATGTCCCACTGGCTGGATACCCCACAGGGAAGGAGACACCCCCTTCTGTCCACCCTGTGTCCCAGACTCATCTAATGCATGTCCCAGAGTGGGCGCTCAACGAGTATCTGCTATCAAAATAACATGGAAGCATGAATGAAGCCGACAACAATTCTGAGTCTAGGTGAGGAATTGGGGAAACTATGGATCTTGTCTTAGCACCTTCCCTCCTTCATTCAGCTTCTATGGTTAAGGAATGTGTATGTGTTAGGCACCCTCCTCATTGCAATTATGCAACTGGGCATCTTGCATGACTGCTTAGAGGCAGACAGCTCTGCAGTAAGCACCCAGACAAGAGGAGTCGCATTCCCAGAGAGTCAAGGACAAGCACGGGACGTCTCCTCAGGAAAGCAAGTGGGGTAGAGTTGAATCTTGACAATTAGTCAAACTTACTAACCTTGTGACTACTAATTACAAATTACTAATCTTGTAATTAGTCAAACATATGTGTGTGCACATGTGTGTAAAAACGCACCTCTGTGTTTTTCTGGTGGTGATGTTTGTGAGAAGAAAAGCATGATTTCAGTGCCCAGGAGCACAGACGCCAAGGGTCAGAGACGTGCATCATGGTGCAGCGACAGTTTAAGACGTCTGAGTGTGGGAGGGTAGGTCTGAAGATGTACCAAGTGGCCAGATTAGAAAGGTCTCTACGTTGAAATTCGAGCTTGGAGGTTATACTGTAGTGGGGAGAAAAGTCAAATAGGTTTCTGAGCTTTGGCAATGGCACCCTTTGTTGCACATGAAAAAGAGGGACAAAAAATGTTTCTCTGGATACAGAAAAAATAGAAACAAAGATTTAAGAAGGTCGTTCACTACTCTTCCGCCTCCCACATTTCAGACAGCTTGCCAAGAGCAGGTAGAAGCCACGTTTGGGAACGTTTCCTTTGGCCAAATAACATTCACAATTACAATTCAGCTTCAAGTAGCTGCTTCAATTACCAAATAATGGGCCTATGATGTAGACAATGCTCATTCACTTTCTCCACATATCTGTAGTATCATAAGGGGATTCTTTTTCTGTACATTCAATTTTCCTTGTAGCAGAAAATTGTAGTTTTTAATTTAAAAAAAAAAAAAAGATTTTCCAGCAAAGTGAAAATACCCATCTGTCCCTGGTGACTGAGTCTCCAGCTTTCCGTCCTCTACAATTCTAGCAGCTCACAACTTCAAATAAACTCCTATTAATTCATTCTTTCTGAAACTGGCAGGAAAAAAATTTCATCTTTTGACAACATTTGTTAAATGTATCTGTCATGTCAACATAAGAATTTATTTGTATTCTCATCTAAAATAGTACAATCAGAATTGAATTTCATATTCCATTTGAATAATAGGAATATAATTTCTAAACGCTTCTGTAATAGGAGTCTGTCTATTGTAATTAATAGTTTGGGGGAGGGTCCACATTCTCTTCAGTGTTACTCTAAAATATGTTATCATGATTTAGATTTAAAAAAAAAACTTAAAACGATACTCTACCTGCACATACGTTTATGCTAAGTAGTGAAGAAATGAATAATTACAGGGATAAATATGGATTAAGTCAAGAAAATTTAAAACAGGATAATGAGTGTAATACTTTAATTCAGTATAACATTAAATATAGAAGCATGGTATAATTTATTCTTATATGTTTAAAAAATGCCGTGATAAAAATAGATCCTCTAAACCATGGCAGACTTTGGATTGGCAGTGCTAAAGCATATCTTTATTCCACTAATTTCCACAGGTTTTATTTTGACTGTTTTTTGGTTTTTTTGTTTTGTTTTTTTTTTAATAGCACATGTTTCATTTAATTAAAGTTGCAATATAACATCTTATTTGTATGGTCATTTTCCATATGATGTATTTTTTTTCTGAAATTGAACCTCAGTGTGGAGAATCTATTTTAAAAAAGAATTTTTCACTTATTTGGTGGTAAAACCCATAAACACAGGCAAATCAATGATATGGGAAGATGAAAGTTAAAGACTGTTTGATGAGCTATTTTTAAGTTATGTATCAGGACAAAGTAATATGGAGTTCTTATTTTCCATATAAGGCATATGTTCTTTGCAAAATCATTTTGAAATTATTCCAGATTTTGAGATGATTTCAAAACAAGTGTGAAATTAAAAGGATCATATAAAATTAACTTTGCCTTCCAAGTGGACAATTATTTTGTATTGAAAAGAAACAGAACTTACTGTCGTTTATGTGAAATAGGGCAGCAAACCAGTTTCCAGAAGGAACTTCTTCCACCAGACACAGTATGAAATCCATCATTTCTTTTGTGCTGGTGGTGTAATTCTTTTGTTACCTGGTTTGTGTGCAAGTTTAGAAACTTGATCAGATAATGAAACACCAGAGGGCTACAGGAGAGAAAGGGAACATTTGTTTTCCTGGTCATTTTGCCTTGTTAGTTTTTATTTTTTTATTTTTTTTAATTTATAAACTGAAGCCAGGTCACAGCTTTTAGAATGGATAGACTTATTTATTTATATGTGCTCTTTTCCCCCTCGCTTTTTAGAGAGTTTTTCAATTGAGTAGAATTTGTAATAACTCACTCTGGGACAAGTACTTATAGAGGGAAATGTTAGGAAAACAAAATGTTTTAGTTTACTTTTCCTATATCATAGTCTTATTGCCATTACTCCAAGCATTCTCACTATCATTCAAATTGACTTTTTAAAATGCTGTATCCAATACTTCCGATAATGACATCTTATTATATAAAGACCAAAACTGGCCTAAGTCAATCTGAATGCTAAGATATATCAGGTCATTTTAGCATAAGAATCCTTTATAATACTTACAAAAGTGATGACATTGTTGACACACTAAAATAATGCTTTGAGTAAGATACTGATAAAATACAGAAGAATTCTTAAGAGTCAGGGTACCATGGATACTGACTACAATGGGTCAACTGAAGGGGATTTAAAAAAAAATTAAGATGTTATTTCTTTATAGTAGTTTTAGGTCAGGGCAAAATGAAGCAGAAGATACAGAGATTTCCCATACATTCCCTGCCCCAAGGAATACACAGCCTCTCCCACCATCAACATCCCCACCGGAGGGCACACTGATTATAATTGAACCTACATTGACATATCATCATCCCCCAAACTCGATAGCTTACTCTATGGTTCATTCTTTATGTTCTACATTCCTTGAGTTTGGGCAAATGTATAATTACAGTATAATAGAGTGGTTTTCCTGCCCTAAAAAACCTCTGTGCTCCAGCTTATTCGTCCTTCCCTCCCCATAACACTTGACTATTTCTGACGTGTTTCTATAGTTTTGCCTTTTCCAAAATACCATAGAGTTGGAATCATACAGTATGTGGTCTTTTCAGATTGGCTTCTTTCACTTAAGTGATAGGCACTCAGGTCTCCTCCATGTCTCTTCATGGCTTGAGAGCTCATTTCTTTTTAGTTTTGAGTAATACTCCCATGTCAGGATGGTTCAGTTTATTTATCCTTTCACCTAAATGAAGGGCATCTTGGTTGGGGATTTTTTCTGAAAGATAATGAATATATTAATTCTGCAAGAGTGTGGGAAGAGTTAATGGAAACCAAAAGGAACCAGGAAGGATGCCAGAGCCAGAACATGTGGATACGCTACTTCCCTTCAGTCCAAAGGGGCAAGGAAGGGAGAGAGTGGCTGCCCCCATAGAAGACATCTACTCAGCAAGAGCTGTGTCTACAATAAGGCACACACTGGCTACACAGGAACAGTAAGCGAGGTCCTGGGGCACCTTCCATTTCCTCTGATGCACTGTTCTTTGTCTAATAGTTCCCATTGACTGACTCAGTCTGGTAGCCCAAGAGGGAAGATGCTCATCGATGCCAACCTGAAAGCCAACTCCAAGGACACAGAGTGATACAGAGGAGAGACAGAGTTTGAAGCAACCAGTGAAACCTAGCCAGTTCAATGGCAAACATACTATGCTGAAACTATTAATTCCTTATTAATAAACCAAATTTAATATACTGAGCAACTTTTAAGTTCTTACCTTATTAACCAAAGCTATGGGTTAAACAGTGTTGAAAAGAAATTATACAAATATGTGGAAATGATTGTTTATGGTCAGACTCAGTATTTCTTTTCTACTCTATTTTAAAATAACTCAAACCATGAGAAAAATAGACTTGCCATCCCTTCGCCATATTGTCCAAATTAGAAATGATCAAAAAAGATATCAAGAACTAAGCAATGCTGCAATATTATATTTTGTTTATATGATACATTAAAGATAGATTAAGATTACATTATAAGTAAATTATAACACACATTACTCAGAATGTTGTTTTATAATGTAAAAGAAGTATTTTATACACATTTACATACAGAGATTTATTATATAGCTGTTTTGTATATAGAAAACATAAGCAAAACAAACATATATTCTTAAGCATCTTTCCATTTGGTATCCCAAGCTTTTGTACCACTTTTGACACAGTGGTATTCTTGATGATAGGGAAAGCTTTAGAGATTTAACATTTGACAAAGAACTGTTCCATTAGGGTCTCCTGGATAGTTTTCACAACACGGATGCTTTTTCAAGTTTTGATGTCAGTGCCTTTTTGAACTTACCAAGTAGTGTGTATGAAAATTTGTTTGAAAACCATCAGGATTCACATACTTCAACAAATGTTGCTAGATGGTTTATGGCGAGAATACCAAGGATTTGTGGTTGTGTGGTCCTGTCACCAGGAATAACAATCTGCAGTAGCAGCCTGCCTCTGACTGCCGTCTGGCCAACTGCAACTAGAAGTTACCACTAATGGTCAGCATCCCTACCCCCAGCTCCAGAGATGTTTCAAGGAGAGAGAAAACCCTAGGTCTTAGAGTTAATGAAACAGATTGTTACAAATTACCTATGTACAAATAGAGGTTTTGGTGTTTTACATCCTTTTGGTAAGTAATCATCTTGTTGCCATTTTGCAAAACAAACCTAACAATACAAGCGCAGGATTTGAAGAGCACAGACACCTGTATTTCCTCCTGAATATGATATTGATGGGGGAACTTTATGTGATAGACAGTGATTTACTTAATTCCTCGTGTATCATCTCAGAGATGCCTTTGACAAATGCTTATTGTTATCTCCTCCATTTTGCTGATGAGGACACAAAAATAACTTGTCCAAGTTCACCTGTTTAGGGAAAAAAAAAATTGATATTGGAAACCAGGCCTAATGGACTTTTCATAATGACACCAAGGGAATGTCTACTCATACTTCTCAGTATAAGAGAATTTTAAAATACTTTTAATATGACCATATAAGCAGGACTATTCTAAAAGAAAGTTAAGAAACTGATGATTTTTCTTACTGTGATCACACGACTTTCCAAAATTCTTTATGTATAATAATCATCGGTAAAACAAAGACCTGAAGAAAGTGTGCTTAACTGCCAATTATCAACATTTTTGAAATAATTCTATAAGATTTACTGCTGCTTCTTTCTTTTGTCTTTCATTTGCTATCAAATGTCTACAGAATGAAAACTCACATAAACATGGGACCCTAGAGATTCCCTCTTCTCTCAGATCAAGTGCCTGGGATATTTCTATGATCTTAATTCACCAAGTTAGCCCATCTTAACCTGGGTCAAGTTCTTCTTCTTTATTTGGTATCTAACTTGTGGGAAAATTGAGAGGTAACACCCCCATTCCTTACCCCCTCCTGTTATCCCAGTCTAGCAATGTATGGCCCTCATCTTTTCTCCAGTCCCTGCTTCACCATTTCTCCAGTCCCTGCTTCACCATTTCATCCCTCCTCAGAAACAAAGTATGCTCCAGACTCGCTGAGTCATCAGAAAAAAAGGAACTTGTTTATTACCAACAACAGTGAAGGGACCCTCTACTTGTCTCTCTGTAAGGACAGAAATCTTCATCAAACCTCCCAAATGAATCAGTGACAAAGAAGGCTGTGTCAGGCCAATCTGCAGGTCCACCCCATTCTTCCCTACCCCTCTGGGGTCTCAGATGCTGACTCATCCCCCACTGGATCCCATTTAGAACCCCAATTAGTGGTTAGAGAAGGATTTCTGCCACCACAGGCTTGAAGGGACCATGGCAGGAAGAAGTCTGCAGTCCAAATGCTTATAGATCATACAGTTTAGGCATTTTATCCTGTGAACTTATATGTGTATATTCAAGTACCACATACTTTCTTTCTAAACATAATAATGACTAAAAATAAAGGATCATCATAAGAGTATGAAATTGTATGGCATTTGGATTCATGGCCAAAGGTGAGATTTAAATAGTTAAATAATTCATCTCTTTTTCTTTAAAGAGATCTGTTTGGTTTTGCTGCTAAGCATTATTCATTATTCATAATACAAAGGATGAATGCATTGCTATATATAAATTGGAAGCAAATTTAATTTCTATTTTATTATGTTTCATTGATTAAGCAAATATTCCTCAATTAATTAGTATGTGCAAGACCCCTTGCTGGGCACCATGGAAACAAGGACAGATGAGGGTCCGTTCCTATCTTAAGGTCTATCCTAATGGGTATGTTTTATTGCTACAAGAATTTCCAAATCATAGCTTCATGCTGGTGGAAAATCAAGACAAAATATTGCAAATGAACTCATTCAAAAATATTTGAGGAGGGCCTACTCTGTACCAGATCTGTCCTAGCTCATAGTCTAGTGTATGAAAATGGATAGTGATCAACAAAGAAATAAAGGAAAGATACAGTCCTGTAAGTCGGGATGGTAACAGTACGGAGGAGAGAGATAAGGAAGAGAAATGCATAGATAGCAAGTTGTCCATTGGGGTAGACGGAGTAGCTTGGGGGTCGTTCTAGGGTATCACAGGTCACACCAAAAACTTGTTTTTTTTTACTGTAAGTGCAACAAATATATGAAAAATATATAAAATAGCCATGTAAGTATTCTAAAAATGTAGGAATCATGAAACACATGACTCAGAATTTACCCAGGCTATGTGAAGGAGAAGCCCTGTATCCTACATGCGATATCGAGAGGGTCTTGATCAGAAAGCTTCTGTTAACCCAAATCTCAGAAAAATAAATGAGCTATTTCAGGGTATTCCTCTGATGTGTACACCTCATCATTATTGACTCCCAAGTGAAGACTCTGTGGAACCGAGTGAAAACTATTAGTCACTAGAGATTTAGAAACTGATATTTTTATTCATAGTAAATGAAAGTCTCATTCAGACCCCTCTTATCTCTTTAGCTGTAAGTCTCTCACAGATAATAGATTCATAATGCCAAGCATAGGGGAGGGGTGCTTTAAACTCTAGAACACTCAATTTCTGGAAAAGCTGAGAATGAATTTTTCCTATCACAAGTTCACATGAGGGGTTTGGATTTGACCACTTTCTGCTGTTGTTTTAGCATTAAACTTAAGACACTATTTATCCCCTCTCCATTGGGACAGTGGTACTAATTATGAACAAACAGCCTGTAAGGGTTATGTTTCAGAAGGATTTTGAGTTAATTTAATGATTAAGTTAAAGTTGACATCTGAATATGTCACTGCATACACTGCTAATAATCTGAAAGCTTTTTATGAGTGAAGAAAGTTCACCGAATATCAAAAAACATATTTAATCAGGAAGATTTTATTAGCAAAAGAAAGGAAGAAGTCGTGTGATTGAAGACCCAGCGGATTTCTTTCCTGTGTCAGTCACAGTATCGTCTAACATGAGGTCAAGCCTCGTAGCTCACTGATGCTCAAAAGCACTCATCTCTACTGGGCTGGTTCGTGTGTGTGTCAGGTGTTTAAAATGTTTGTCCTCATCTAAAATCACTTAATTTCTTACTGAACACCAAATGTAATCCCACTGATTCCATATATAGTTGACACCACCAGTTTATCTAGAAGCAAGACTATGGACCAGTGGGTCATGGTGATCCGTTGTTTGTCAGGGCAGAGTGACAGATCCAGCTGTGAAATTTTTGGTCTCGAGATTAATTCACCATTCAAACCAAAAGACAGATTTTTTTTCTAGAAAAAAAACTTTGTGTATGTGAATGTGTCCAGAGCCTCACCACTTCTGTGTCAAATTAATTCCAAACTCAAACAACAAAAACAACAACAAAAACCTGATTTTTTTTATAGAATGAAGGAAAATAAAATAAAAAGTAGCTATGAAAGATTATATAATGTTGAAAATTTTTGAGTGACTTAAAGAAAATTAGAGTACATTATGATTCTCTCTAGAAGTTTCTCTCAAAGTTACATAGGACATAAATATATTTTTTTAAAGATTTTATTTATTTATTTGACAGAGAGAGACACAGCGAGAGAGGGAACACAAGCAGGGGGAGTGGGAGAGGGAGAAGCAGGCTTCCCGTGAAGCAGGGAGCCCAACACAGGGCTCGATCCCAGGACCCTGGGACCATGACCTGAGCCGAAGGCAGACGACTAACAACTGAGTCACCTAGGTGCCCCCATAGGACATAAATATTATAGGCTTCCTAATGAATGTAACCTCTATCAATACAGGCACCATCTGTTCCAGATTTCTGCTTTCTACTCTTAGAAATATAATGGAAAAAACCCAAAATATTTGTTGCATTTACTTAGTTATGGTGAGGTACTGAGCAAACATTTTTGAAAAAGGCAGCAAGAATTAGTATCTTATCACCTTATCACAGAGGCCAAAGATCTTTAAATAATTTATTGATATACATATATTTAATAATTTATTGATATATATTTAATAAACACGATAGATTTAATTAATATATACATTGAATCAATATATATAATTAATAATATATTTAATATATTTAATTCTCTCAGTTATACATTAAGCAAGAAGCCACTTGCTGTATTCCTTCTGCTGACCCAATATCGGTTTCCAGCATCTTTACCACCTCTGTATTTCAAGAAAGATGCCATAAAAGGAAAATCCTTTCTGAGCCCTTTTCATGGTGAGGGTGACCCTGGGCTACATTCTAGACAATGTGATACACGGAGGATCCTACTGGACTGGACAGGGAGAGTCGCTATTCCTGTTCTTCCTTTCCCCTGACCTTCATGCCTAGAGCTGCATCTGTGAAGGACCTCGGGAGGGGTGAGGGGACAGAAGAAGCCAGTGAACTATAAAGACATCACTGAACTATGTGTACCACCACCTTCCAATGTCAGAAAAACAAACCACGATTGCTTAAGCTGTGATGTGAATTTTCCGGTGGGCATGAGCCAGATGTAAACCAATTCAAATTGGGGAGAATAATCTCATTGAGGTGCAAAATCAGATCTAAAGCTGTTCTACTTTAATCATGCAGTGCCCTGCATGCCAAGCTAAGGATTTTTCTTTATTAATAGGGATCATGTTTGTTGTAGATTATAATATAATATTATCCAGGATACTGATTTTACATGCTAAACTGATTTCTTAGACCCATCCTGTGTGATTATCACAGTAAGCTCGTGAAGGAAATAGAGAAGTTGTTATCATCCAAGTCATATAGCAGAAGAATAGGAGCTCCTAATTGAAGCTGCTCTAGGTTACCCAGCCAGTGGGGGGGTCAACGCCTGATCCCAGCTGACGTTTTATTCTTCTCACTTCTGGGGTTTTGCAACAATGCCCCTTTCTCTTTCTATAACATGTCCTGACTACATGTACAATTAGATTTGTCTAATTGTCTTTCATACACAAATGGTACATCTATCAGCTAGGAAATGTCTCCTACCCAGAGCCAGTAAACCCCTCTAATGGAGAATCAATTAGACCATTTGACAAAAAAACCCGCCAATGAATTAAAACACATTTAATTAGAATGCTTACCCACATCTTAGTTCTGATTATCATTTGGAAATCATTCAAATTTTTGTCTTTAGACTCTATGTCAACTTATTCTGTCAATCGTTTAACAGTAACAACAACAAAAGTCCCTTAATCCATCAAAAGTACACATTAAAATAATGTTTAAAGGTGAAACGATGGGGGCCATCCCTTGTAGCAGGCTGCAGTTGTGTTTCTGTTTTAAACTAATTCCTAGGGGCGCCTGCATGACTCAGTTGTTAAGCATCTGCCTTCGGCTCCGGTCATGATCCCGGGGTCCTGGGATCGAGTCTTACATGGGGCTCCCTGCTCCTTGGGGAGCCTGCTTCTCCCTCTCCCTCTGCTGCTCCCCCTACTGTGCTTGCTCGCTCTCAAATAAATAAAATGTTTAAAAAACTATTAAATTAATTCCTGAATGATAATGCTAACTGTCCTTTTAGGATCACTCCCCTGTTTCAGCTTCACTTCTCAACAAAGTGACATATTCGTTTTAGAGAATGGAAGGGACACAGTAGGTTTTGTGGCTCCTGGATAAACTAAGAAGAATGAAAACCTATACCCTACAGAATAAAAACTGATACCCTAAAAAAGGGGTGCTGGACTTTTTTTTTTAATTGAGGGTTTTTTGTTTTGTTTTGTTTTGTTTTGTTTTGTTTTAAACCCAAGTAGAGCAAGTCCTTTTATAAATGAGCTTCCAAAAGTGGAAGGACAAAGCTCGTGGGAACTTTAGGGCTTAAGAAAATTGGCCATTTCCAATTCCTGGGAACAGAGCTGAAACAATTACTCACAGTTGACAAGTTGGGCAGACACAAAGCCAGGCAGTGACAGAGGTGTGACTTGATCTTGATTCTAAAGACCTCCACAGTGATCACAGCATGAGATTAGCATACTCCTTCATCAGCTTAAGTGCAAGGCATAATTGATTAAACTTGAAGTAAGGTAAGCCACTGGGCAGCCACAATCATTGTAAAATTAATGTGCTTTTATGGGCAGTGGGTTCCCTGAGGATCACACGGTTTTGAAGAACACTTTATAGTATTGGTGTTCTCTCTATAAGGAAAGGAAGGAATAAACAAGCAAGAGCAAAAATTAACCTTTCAATACAGAATCCACTTAAGATTCTATTATTTGAAGGACTCGTGAAGACATTAAATGACATCCTAAAATCTCAGAGCACGTATCATGCAAAATACATACTTCTGTATGGAGCAATCTCATTCATATACAGATGTCAAACAAGCCTTAAAAACTGATAATGACAACTTATATTTTAAGTTTTGCATCATGAAAATAATATATGGAATTCTAAAACCTGAAAAATAGTGCCCAACTCTCTAACAAGACCATCCTATCGTGTATATCCCCTTCCAGTGTTTTCTTATGCTCATATTTGTATATATTTTCACATGTTATCAGAATGCTTACCATTTGATAGCCTTTTTATAGTACTAAATACTACTGCAGAATAATGTTCATACTGCTACATAATATTTGCAGATATTCTCTTAATGGATATTACATTCAATAGATTTGCCATAATTATCTTCCATCTGAGATACAGGGCACAACTGTCATAATTATCTTAACCATTTAACATTACTGGACATTTACATTGCTTACATTTCTTTTTTTCTTTTTTTTTTTAGATTGCTTACATTTCTTCATGATTGTGTATAGTGCTATAGTGAGCATTGCTTTTAATTTTAAAATATTTAAGATATATGTAAATATTTTATTTTAATTTTAAAATATGATTTAGTTAGGGTAAATTCTTAGGAGAAAGATTACGGACTATGTTTCAAAACATCCTAAATTGTCTGGAATAAAAGGCTAATGTGCTCTCCAAAAGGGTTCCTGCAATGTACCTACCCTGAGTAGCAGATAGCAGTCCTGCTGTACCACTGACCTCCCTAATTTTAGATCTTTGATGACATACCTGAAGGGGAAAAGCCAACTCTACTCTTTCACTGTCACTATTTATATAGCCTTCACTTCTCTGTATTGTCAGTCCCTTAGCTTAGAACTCTTAAAATGCCAAATTAAAATAAATACTGAGTAGAACGGAAATATGTACAGTCTCACTATGAAAGCTCAGTCAATCAAGAATATTTTATCACCTTCATATTTTGAATGCCTCAGCACTGGGGGATCTTGTCTCTCCAAACATTAGTATCCAGTGTTCACCTTGAAAATTAAACTTGTCATCCTTATGCAAAATAAAGAGCTCCCTCCCTGCCCCATTGTATATTAATTGTCCTACCCCTTTCTTTGCTGGGCATATTTTGGATTCCTGCAGTCTCATTTATGTACCCAGAGGCATCCAGATACTGACCGCATGCCATTGATACCAGACTGAAAATGGCCCTGTCTTCCCCAAATCCTTTCTCAGGTGATGGGCACAGGCTATGTGAGCACCTGACCTCTGCAGCTGGTGCTGCCGGAAGGCTGCCCTGGTCAGCCCTTCCTTCTTCTGCTCTTGATACCCCATTCAATCCCTAAAATCTCCATATTAAAAATAATCATCTAATCATTTTTCACTCTGCATTGGCAAAATCTGCAGTGACCCCCCCCCATCCTTGCAAAATAGACACCAAACTCTGCAGTCATGATCCATCTGTTGATACCACCCTGCACATCACTCAAATCTACTCCTTTCCCATGTCATTGCCTTGGTCCCATCCACCATTATTTCTACCCGCATCATGACAGCCATAACATCTGCTGTACCACTGTCTCAACCTGTTCCTGCTGCTGCCAACAGAAATTGTTCGTCACAGCAAGCCCGGTGTCCTCATGCCTCTTCCATGAGCTCTCATTTCTAGAGCTGGTCTTTAGCATACTATTGTCCTCACAAGCCCTGTCCCTCCCATATAATTGTCATTCTTAACAATTCAGGTCATTCATCAATCTAAGATCTGAGATGAACTAATCAGACACATAGTGTGCCAGAAAACCCTACCACATACCAATATCCTAGGATGGGAATAATGCATATCTACATTGGGGTACAAAGGCAGTCACATCTGTGGGAGATTGAATGGAGCCCAGCTTGCCTTGGGACAGGTATCAAATCATCTGCTTCCTGCAACCTTTCCCCATCACACTTCCTATATCACACCAAGTTGAGAGGTTATAATGAATATCTGATACCACATGCATTAGGGCATGTATTAGGATGAAAAACTTAACTGCTCTACTGAGTCAGCTGTTTCAAAACATTTCTTCTCCTAATTTAAGTTTGGAGCCTATATATAAAACTGATTTGTGCAATAAGCAAATTTACATAATTTCGAGTCCCACGAACTACAGGAGATAGGATAGAAAATGGATTGGAGGTCACTTTTTAAATGTATAGTAATGCTTTTGGTAAGGAATGGGAGTGAAAGCCTATGAAGGCAGCTAGAGATTTCAATCAGGGTGGAATAACACCCAGTTGATTTATCTAGTTACACCACACTCTGGGAGATCATAATAAGATGATTTAACTGCTTTGAAATTTAAGAGAAAGCCTCATTGAGGAAAAGTAAGAGTTAAGCAAAAAGGAGCCACAGAAAGACCAATATTTTAGGAGGAGTACCCTTCAAGATACCAGGCCCCTTGGATGGGAAAGAGCAGGGATGCCTCTGAAGAACCTGCAGAAGATCATTATGTCTGAGCCTAAATTATGAAGGAGGTCATGCAGCAACATGACCCCAGAGAAATGGACCCACCTTCCAGACCACATTCCATAATGTGGTCTCTATGCTGAGAACAGTGACAGAAGAGAAAGAGTGTGGCAAAAACAGGTTGATGAATGTGATTTATATAAAAATATGATTTTTAGAGCATTGTCCTTTTCTCTATGAGATAGGAGATGGGGTCATTTCAGGTAGTATGGGTGTGGTGCTTTGCCTGCATGTGTAGTTTGTAGTGTGGTGTGTGTGTGTGTGTGTGTGTGTGTGTGCTATGGTGTGTGTCTGGTGTCTGGTTTGTGATGTGTGCAGTTTGTGGGGTGTGCACGCATGCATACTGGTGTATACGTGTTGTGTGGAATGTCTGATGACAGTGAAGAAGGTTTGGAAAATATTTTATCCTCAGCAAAGGCCAATGTGAGAAATGGAGAAACATGGGTTTCGGCCATCTGAGACCTTCCTGTACTTAGCACAGATGACACTCTCTTTGAAATATCCTCCTATGTTCTTCCAGGAAATGTTCCTTGGAGCAATAAAGACAATTTTCTAGACAGGGTTTTGAAAGTCAATAATTTGTTTCCAAAAAAAAATCTATAATAGGTTTCACAAAAATGTCCAAAGCTTTTGGAGTTGGCCCATGTGTGTTTGCATGTGTTAGGATACCTTACTTGGACATGGCCCCAAATGAAACAAGGTGGCATCTGAGATTGGTTGTTTGAATATGATGACTGCAGAATATTCACAAAACTGCAGTTGACAAATGAGTATTTAAACAGCTAGGTTTCCTTCATTGGTAAAGCAATGATATTACATAGCAAATGTAAATTGCAATTATATTCAGCAAGAAAAAAGAACATGACAAAAGCAATCAGAAAAATGCAAAGGTTATATCTCCCCTCTTTTTTTTTTTTAAGAATGTCATATATGATCATATGGAGCCATATATCCTGAAAGTCTCTCACATAGTGTTGAAGGAACTTCTAAAGCTAAAACAATACATGCATAACAGCCAATGATTATACATTGGATGCTGTTCTTCAGGCCTATATTATCTTTTATCAGTGTCATTTTAGTAATGACTACTCCTATCCTATTTATTTTCATCTATGCCAGGGAGGACTTCACACACACAGGTTGATTGAAAGTCTTTCTGAATATCTACAAGAGTATGAACAGTTAAGTTCAATTTTAGGGTCAGTTTAACATTCTGGTTAAGTGCAAGGCTCATAAGTTTAATTAATTCACCAGAATACTAATCATTCATCTCCTTGAGAAACAATAATGGCATTATGTAGCACATTATTTTATGAAGTGAGATGTGAAATCCCTTAGAAAGAGCTTAATGTTATTTTTGTGGTTTTTGATTGTTTAGAAAAGGCACTCAAATGGCTTAGAAATATAAACAGGAAGTAAGTCCAGGGTTTGTAAGTGATGTTAAAATGTGGACCATTATAAATAATAGTGGAAACAATAATTTCAATATTGTGTGTAATATCCAAATTCAAATTTACAGATAAAAAAATGAAAATACTGACTATATATTTCTGTTATCAAATTCTTAAGCTAAAATATAAATCACATGGTCACACACACAAAGTATAAATTACGTGTTCACACCGAGAAATCAAGCTCTCATTTGCTATGATGATATTCCCTGGTACTATTCCCCTGTTGGTACAGTGATCCTGGCAGGCTACCTCTGCTGAAATAAGACTGTTTTTGAGTACAACATCTGTATAGTTTTTTAAATCATTTCTCTAGGATTACCACATATGTAATATATACAATATAATTTATCACAGCCTTTTGAAATCAGGGTTTTACCACATTAAGTACACTGTAGAAACCTTTTTTTCCATATTTTAAATATAATTGTCTTAAGTATTTCTTCTGCATACAGAGTGCCACTTTGGATGATCTAAAATGTGCTTCAACAATAAAATATGATTTAAGAAACTTAAAAGAAGTATGATAGGCTATAGTATTTACCCCTGTGTTTATCCATGCTGATTTCTTTTTTCTTGCTAAAATTTCAAGACTTTTTCTGTTATAATTTTCTGTTTTGAGAACTTGGCTTCAGTCATCTCTAAAGGGAGATTTGCTACAGCAAATCCTCTTACTTATCTCTGTCTGAGAATTTACTTACTCCCCGTTCATTCCTGAACATACTTTGGTCTGATACAAACTTTGCTGTTGACAGTGCTTTTCCCTCAGCCCAGGACAAATGTGGTGCCACTTCCTCCTGGGATCAAGGTTTCAGAGGAGAAATCTGCTGTCAGCAGTTGGTTTCCCAATGGGTAACATCATTTCTCTGTGGCTGCTTTTAAGACTGTTTCTTTGTCTTTCATTTTCATATGGCTAATTATGTGGTATGTTTTGGTGTGATGTTTTTGTTGGTGGTGGTTTATCCTTTTTGGGGTTCACTCAATTTCTTGAATCTGCAGGCTTGTGCTTTTTGTCAAATTTGAGAATTTTGTAGTGATTTCTTTGAATACTTCCCCGATCTCTCTCTGTCTCTCCCTCTTTCTGTGTCTCTCTCTGTCTCTGTCTGTTTGTCACTACTATCATGATTCAGGTCCCTGAGACTCTGGGGACAGTGTTAAACTTTGTCAGACCTGTGATCCTGACAAACAATGGGGAGTTAAGAACTTCTGCCACCCCTTTTGTGTTTGGAAACAGCTTATAGCAAAGAACCACCCCTACCCACATGATCTGGATAAGAGCCACCCTGTGTTTTGGTTTGCCTATGACCAGACCAGATATAAATCCTCCAAATTCTCGTTCTTTGTCTCAGAAATGGTTAGCTGAACTGCTTGTTCCCACTGATGGGTCAGAACAAAATGCATGTTAACCAACACTGGCCTCCCTCTCCACCAGATCCTTGTATCTCACCTCCCTCAGTTGAGCCAGCAGACAAAGCTCCTGCAAGCAGGCTGGCCTCAGGGTAAGACCTTCTTTGACCTACCACCCATCATGGCCTCTCCTGTTCACCTCACTCACTGTCCCTGACTCACCACAGCTCATTCTGCCTACCTGGTTAGGGTAGAGACTTAGCCCCTCATGCACCCCAGTGTCACTGCCTTTCTTGGAATGGGGAATGGAAGGTCACCCCCTAGGCCCCACTGAAGTGGCTGCTGGTGGGGAGCCTTTCAACAGCTATTTGGCTGGAGTAGAGCAAGTATTGCCAAAAAGAAAAAAAGCTTTTAATTTTCTAAAAAAAAAAAATGTGTAAGGTAAAGAGGATTTAAAGCCTAGGAAAGATAAATGTGTCATGTACACATTTAACACCTTATTAGCTTTTTTGAACCCTCTTACTCTCTTAATTTTCTTTCTTGAATTTTGCCCCAGTAATGCCCCACCTAGAGAACAATGACAAACTCAGTACAATCTAAGTTGTGCTCATTTTTCTTGGCCTATAACTTAGGGACTATCACATATAGGAAATATTTCTTAGTATTCTCCCCTAGACCAGCAAGCACTGAGAAACTGAATTTACAAATAGAAAATGGCCAGGCCAAATATGAAAGCAGAACTCTGACCCACCACCTGCACCCACCTGTCCAGGTAACCAATTGATGTGTTATCTACAATTACCAGTCAAGAGAGCCAGCCTGCTGGAAATCAGGCTTATAGGAAGTCAGACTTGTGTGAAGTCAGACTGCTACCTCTCACAATAATCTGGGAAGCCAAATGATAACTTCTGTAACAATTGTCCCAAATTGGCAGGGACCTGCATAATAACCGACAGCTTTCTTAATTTTGTCCTTGCTTTCAACTTAAAACCAACCAGAGAAAGCCAAATACACACCCATAACCAAGTGCATAGGATATCCTCCTTCTAGCGGCCCCACCTACAGCTCCCTCAGGCCAATGGCCTTCAATCAGAGCATCTCTGAAGCTGCCCCTGTTTCACTATAAAGCTTCCTGCACTCTTCCGTCTTCTTCGAGTCTTTGCCAAACAAAAGTGATGGTGGTCAACTTCCTTTCAATAGCAAGCTTTGAACAACCAGCTGTGCTTTTCTCATCTGGTTTGTGTTCATTTATTTCTACATACCGAATATTTTCTGTTTTTCCATTGCTCTTTTGTGGTTCTATGTTTATAAGAGTCTTAAATGTTTATCTGTACCTTATCTCCACACTCTTTCAATCATCTATGAAGCAACTAGAGAGCAAGAGCCAGCTATTACACATAAGAGATTTCCCCAAATCATATTTGTACAAACCTCAAACTTTAGTATTGAGCACAAAGTGGACTTTGAGTACAAAACTCCAAATTAGCCAGTGTCTACTAACATAGCTTTCTAAATTACATTCAAAATCTTTAAAAAAAATAATAAGTGGTATGCTGTTTGAAGACATCATGTTAAAACTTTGGGGGACACAATATTTTTTTTTAACTGAAACTCTTTTCATAGACTCACAAATAGGGAAAAAGACTTTTTTTTTTCATTTCTTTCATCCATTCCCTTCTTTTTATAAATATATATAAGTCATTATCTATCTTCCAGGATGTGCTTTACATATTAAGGGGAAACAAAACAAAATGCAAACAAACAAATGAACAAAAACATGTGCTCTCTAAAATTTAGAGATTGAAGGAGAAAAAATTATATGGTTACAAAACATGTAAAATGCATTCAACTGAGGGAATGCATGCAATGGCCTGGGAGCATGGTGGGGTCTGGGTGCAGATCAGGAGGCTCCCCAAGACACAATGTCCAAGTTAGTGGCAGAAAAGGGGCATTCCAGGAAAAGAGTGACAAAAGTCGCAAAATTATGCCAATGTCAAAGAACACTTTATATCAGATTCCAGATTCCAAAGTGTCTTATTTTTACACCAAACTAAGGAGCTTGCAAGATGCTATAAATGGTGTGAGAAGGTTTGAAAGGTGAAGTGGTATGGAAAGACAAGGTAATCATGACTGGTGAGATCTGCAGTGAATACCTATCAGACATAAGATTCATTCATTCATTCATTCATTCAACCAGTCATGCATCCATACATCCATGTGTGCATCCATCTATTATCCATCCCTGCTACCAATCCTTGCTGTATGTTTATTACATTCCAGACACTGTATTAGGGCCACAGAGAAACAATGGTGATCAACAGTCTCTGTCTAGCAGAGGATACTGGCATTATCAATCAAGTTTTCATCTGGTAAAGTATTAAATTAGAATTGTGATCATTGTTACTAGAGCTAAAACTTTTTCAGGTGGGCATAGAAGGGGAAATGCCCTCCACACAAATATGGGCTGACCTCATAATAGGGTTCTCACATGGTAGTCATCACAGATAAACTATATCAGGCTCAATAACTGTCATTGTGGTATTTGGGAAAGCTATAGAAATTATGTGCAGGTGCTTGAAGGATGAATGACATACATTTATTTTATCTGATGTTCATCAACTTGAGATTTCTTTCTTCCACATTAAGTTAAATTGCTTTGTTAAAACAGAATGAAAATCTCAACAATTGTATCTCACCCAAGTTTTTGATACTTTTCATAGTTCTCAATGATATCAAATCAACATGATGTGTTTGGGAAAAAACTCTATGAGGCCCTTGAATAAATCCACAAAATGTAGGTGAAGACAGGCATAACAAACAGAATATGACACAAATACAAACATTTATACCATGAAGAAAGTAGGTGAGTCATGGCAAAGAGATTCCATTTATTCATAGCCTTGCAAAAGGAATAAATTAGTATCAAATCTTACCTTTGCTTATTTCAACCAAAAGACTATTTTGAAAGAAATGCATTTCCATGAAAGATTTAGAGAATATTAAAATTTCTTTCATTTCTAGCTACTAAAAAATAAGTTTTATAGAAAATGCTTCAGGGCGCCTGGGTGGCTCAGTCGTTAAGCGTCTGCCTTCGGCTCAGGTCATGATCCCAGGGTCCTGGGATCGAGCCCGCATCAGGCTCCCTGCTCAGCGGGAAGCCTGCTTCTCCCTCTCCCACTCCCCCTGCTTGTGTTCCTGCTCTCGCTGTCTCTCTCTGTGTCAAATAAATAAATAAAATCTTTAAAAAAAAAAAAAGAAAAGGCTCCAATGATTTCCAGGAGTTTAAATAGAGAGTTATCAATTGTCTCGTTACAAGCATCATATTTTTAAATATTTTATGATTGTTTTTACAAATGTTTTCCATGTGTACATACTGAAGAAATATCTATAGTATCTGTAGGTATATAGAGAATACAAAAACATATACTCTCATATTTATATGTATGTAGGGAATATATAGATACATTCTAAGATGTTTATATACCCTAATTTATAGCTATAGATGAAGTTCACACTTAGTGAGCACAACGAAATAGGTAACTGATGTTATTTGGTGATGTTTTGTTGTTATATGCCAAATCTTATGAAGGGGGCGGAATCTTCTTCCTCAAGAAAATAAAAGAAAAAACAGAATCAACATATGAAAGCATGCATGCAGAATAAAAGTATAATACACACCAAATTAATTCTAAACTTCAATTAACACAAGTTTTCCTTAGATGAGTTCAAATAAAAATCATTGATTTATATTCACATAGGAACTTTTAACACACATGCACACACCTCATACCTACTTTTTTTTTTTAGTGTTTACACTTTAGAGATCAATTACATTTATTATTTTTAAATATTTTCCTTATTTGAGAGAGAGAGGGAGAAAGAAAGAGCAAGAGGAAGGGCAGAGTTAAAGGTAGAAGCAGACTCCCTGTTGAGCAGGGAGACTGACATGGGGCTCAATCCTAGGACCCTGGGATCATGACCTGAGCTAAAGGCAGACATTTAACTGACTGAGCCACCCAGGGGCCCCCGAGATCAACTACATTTAATTGAGGAAACATATTTAGAGCTTTTTTATGAATCAAATTTGATTAAAAATGTTAGGACAAAAAGATGATGAAACTCAGGAGGTCACAGCTATGTCACGAGGCAACAGATATGATAAAAGAGTTGGCAGGATGTGGTGAGTACAGGGATAAAAATTGGCATGGATAGTTATGGCAGCCCTAGGGGAGGCACACATAACCTGACCTGGAGGCAAGGTGTACCAGGAATGATGGTGGGCGATGGAAATCAGAGAATAAGAATACTTTCATATAAATTTCCAGAGCAGAAACTACATAAGAATCTAGTCCCAAGATAGCAATGGAGCTAATGGAGAAAAGCAACATCCTCATGGTCCCTTAGACAGTGAGAAAGCTGGACCAGCTATGAATTTCTAACCTACTGGATGGTCAGGTTTTTTTTCTCACCTAGGGGATAATAACAGGAAAAGGTTAACAACCTTGAAAAACTACTTTGCCAAATGTTCAACCACTTTCCTCTGGTGCCCTTAGAAAGGACAGAGGATCCAGTTACTACATTCAAGGGATGTCTCAAAGACGTAGGTATCCAATATGTCAGCACCAAACAAACTCACTATTGTAGAACACCACCTAGACTCTGCTTTGGGGAAGTCTATCTGATGCAAATATGACCGACAGGACTCAGATGTTATTTAAATCTACTCTTGGAAAATGTTTGCAGAGCAGGACCGCAAAGAGCTCTTCAAGGAAAAGAAAAAAAGAAAACAGAATAAGGCATAGGTTACATCACAAAATCTTTATCATAGGAGGAAGTGAAGACTTTTGGAATTATCTTGTGGACATTTGCTATGGGCTAGCAGACACTTTTTAAACATCAACACACTTAATCCTCCCAAGCCCAGATGAGATGAGATAAAGTTCATTTTAGAGAAGAGACCTAGGTGTTCAGAAAATTTCAGGAACCCAACTCAAGGTTATATAACTTAAGAGGTAGAGGTGAAATTTCCAGTGGTTTTGTCTATGCCAAAGTCAGTGTGTTCTTTCTATCTTGCAAGCTGTGTTTTTTGTGGAAGAATAGAAACTAACAGACCGTTTCACTGAGAAATTTAGTTTTCCTTGGGTAGATGAACTCCATGTAGAAAAAAAATGTAATAGAGTATATGTTCAAGTACTAAACAGTTTGATAGCTCACAAAAGCTACAGTAATGAGCCTCCACAGGAGAGTTCTTGAAGTGAATCTCTGAGTAGTAATTGAACCTCCAATGAAAAAGATGAGAACTTCCTCTCCTGTCCTCACTGCTCTACCAAGTGGGAGAGATCACCACCATCACATGAGCTGTGGCAGCAGTGAGACTGGATTCTTATAGCTCTTCTGGAGACATTCTATTCAAAGATCAGGAGAGGCTCCCTTTTTCCTTTTTATACCCCCAATTAATGACTACATCTCATTTATTAGTTAGTAAA
Organism: Leptonychotes weddellii; assembly: GCF_054177405.1. Lineage (NCBI taxonomy): Eukaryota > Metazoa > Chordata > Mammalia > Carnivora > Phocidae > Leptonychotes > Leptonychotes weddellii. The sequence goes on from NC_138370.1 coordinate 2,908,664, forward strand.
TGAAAGATTTAGAACTTCAGGAAGGCAACATTTCTTACCAAAGGGACCTACAACAAATTGAAGTTTCTACTTAAGGCAAAACTAAGAAATAATTAGGTTTTCTTGCACTAAGTTGTCAGCACCCTGTGGTCTTTCTCCCTGACCACTTAACAACTACACGGTGATTTCAGACCCTTGCCTCTCTCTGCAGAGGAAGTAATGGCTTTGGCCTCTAATGAGCTCATGGACACAATATGATCCATGCCTCCTCCACGATGTCACCACTCCCCGTGAAGGAAGAAGGGATGACAACTGGCAGTAAGATATCCAGTTAAACATCGTGTTTCTTACCAGGGCCCTGAGGGGGCGAGTCAACATGTATCCAACCGTACAAGAATCCCCAACTTGTGTAAGCTCTAAAAACTAAAGTACATCTCATCTTTTGGTTCCTCTGTTCATACTTTTTATGATTTAACTCATGTTAGAGTGAAGTCATAACATAACAGGAGGGAACATATCATAACTTTTGCAATGACCATTTACTGAGTATATTGAGCAACTGGTGAAAGAAACATTGTCAACGGCAAATGGCCAACGTCCTCGTCTGCCACACGAGAACTTCCAACGTGCTCCTGGCAGGGCGAGCATTCAAAGGCAAACTAACAGAAGTAAAAGTTTTGTGTTAGGAAGTAGTAGGAGATATCTTAAAATACATGCTAATTATCAGTTCCTTGAATACCTAAGAAGTATGGGTTTGCTAATGCCTTGGGTACCCTTCCAAGAAATTAGAACTGATTTTCACCCCCAGGGACACTACCAGTTTCACATGAGCATTTTGTTAAAACATGCAATTTAATTATACTATTTGTAAATTATGTATTATGCCAAAATGCCTTAAAGAAAAACGTTATTTACGCACATATGACTACAAGTTATTTTTCACATTTATGTATCTGACCCACATCTTCCAATGCTTTAAACCCAGAAAAGATTCAGTGCATAACACGAGAATGAAAAATGAATGAAACAGTGAGCCAATAAATTAGACAGTCAGGTTTCTAGAAATCAGCTAACAAACATACAGTATTTACCCAGAACTCTGCCAGACACTAAGAAATATAAAAGATGATCTTGGTCTCCAAATATAAAACCATTTTATTGAATAGTCAAAGTTAATAGCAACATGATGATTTTCATAAAATGGCCATTGAAGCTATGTTTGTATAAAATGGATTGAGCTGTACCAAAAAAAAAAAATGTAAAACCGAAGTTTACAATGTTCAAGATGCACTAGAATATACAAAATAAAATATGACCTCTTAACTCATAAGTAATACAGAATGGGAAATTGCATGACTGTCTTCTTTTGTTCTTATTTTCTCTTTTGTGAAAATTCAAGCATTATTGAAATTTGGAAAAAGCAGTCTGATAAATATATTAATCTTAGAGTAGAAAAAGTGGTTTTTAAAAGGCAAACACTTTGGGGCTCCTGGGTGGCTCAGTTGGTTAAGTGTCTGACTTCAGCTCAGGTCATGATCCCAGGGTCCTGGGATCAAGTCCCGCATCAGACTCCCTGCTCGGCGGGAAGCCTGCTTCTCCCTCTCCCTCTGCTGCTCTCCCTACTTGTTCTTGCTGTCTCTCTCTCAAATAAATAAATAAACAAACAAAAAATAAATAAAAGGCAAACACTTATTATGGTTAACCTTTTGAATGACTACTCGAAATCTTAAGCAATCTAGATATTCCCTCTACACTCTAGAAGTTATTTAGACTCTAAGACAGCAAGATCACAGATTCTGAAATTTTGATTTTTTTTCATGGTCTTCCACATGCACCGTGTTTTCCCCCTATGAATGTGCTTTTGTTGTAATTTGTAGATATTTCTTTTTTTTTTTTTAAAGATTTTATTTATTTATTTGACAGAGAGACATAGCGAGAGAGGGAACACAAACAGGGGGAGTGGGAGAGGGAGAAACAGGCTTTCCGCAGAGCAGGGAGCCCAATGTGGGACTCGATCCCAGGACCCCGGGATCATGACCTGAGCTGAAGGCAGATGCTTAACCAACTGAGCCACCCAGGTGCCCGATATTTCAAGCATTATTTAAAGTAAATGAATTGCACATAAGTGTTTTCTGATGTAAAGACCCTACATCCTGGGGCAAGACAGATCTGCATTAATTCTCAGTTTTACCAGCTATTTCCTTGTTTATAGAGAGATTACCTCCACGATGGGTTTTTGGTTGGGTCGTATGTGATAGAAACAGTGAGTCTCCGATAATGTTCACAGAACCCTAAAGTTTCACAGAGATACAGCAGAGATGATATAACATGAGACGAGGGGAGGGGTGCCCTGTGTTTGGATGCAGGACACTGCCATGGAATGACCCTGAAAAGGAAACCCCCTTTTATGTGTTTAAAAATAAGGGGGTTTTGAGGAGGATGATTAATTAAAAAAAAAAAAAGAGGAGTCCCACATACATAAAGCATTTTTCAAACCACGAGATAAATGTATAGAATACTTCCCAAAATGTCAGTGCTTAGTGAGTGAGGTACCAGTGGTCACTGTTGTCCTTGCTGCACTGTTGCCCACCTAATCTCAGGGAGGGGACGAATCTTCCTCCTCAGAAAGATGAAAACAAAATCCAGATGTGAAATCCTGGTTACAGAAGGAAAGTATGATGCACACCAAATTAATTTTAAATTTCAATTAACACACGTTTTTCTTAGATCAATTCAAGAGAAAAAGTATTAACAAGAGTAAGTAGCATTGACGATACACTCGTGTGGCCGGGCACTGTGTGTGTAAGCGGCTCGAGGATGTGTGAACGCAGGGCATTGGTCCCCTAGAACTGATCACTTGCACAAGCTTTCCGACGCGCCGAACACACTGTAGCAAACCCTCCACACTCACTGAGGTAAAGGACTCTCCTTAGCTGTTTCAGTTTCTACATTTTCCAGAGACAGAATTAAAGCATCCAGTTTAAGTGCCAGTCACTTAAAAGGAGACACACAAACAGATAAAGACGGAGACATGGAGGGGGTGGGGAGGAGGGAGAGAAAGAGCGGGGACCATTTTAGGTACCAAAGAGCTGCAAATTTGAACCAGTAGTTCTTGACAGAGGTTGAGATGAAGTACAGTATTGGGTGGGCGAGAGGTGCTATCCCAGCCGAGACACATCTGTATCACTTAGGAGGCTTTTTCACACTTTCAAATTTTCCTTTTTTTTTTTTTCCTGCCTACTTCCTCCAGAAATGTTCTTTTATATAGCAAAGTAGCTGCTATATTTTAGGCATTCACCAAACATTTGTTTAATGCATTTTTCACCAAATCAAACCATTTTGGGGAAGATGACAGTACATCCCATCCTTCAAGTGTCTTGCGAAGGAAATACAGGTTGATGTTGGCATAGCACACTGTTCAGGACTTAATATTTTTTGAGATGCTACAGCAGTTATGGAATAAATATGTGGAGACATAACTGAAAGTCAGAATGAATTCCTTTATCAACACGTAAAATGGTGTGTTGATTTTTCTCCTATGGGTTTACAACTCAGTTGTCCCTATCTATAAAGAAGCACCAATCCCAAACTTTTATCCAACTACACTGTTAGTGACATTATGTAACATCTGTACGTATGAATAACCAAGTAACATTCACATCTGAATAACTAACATCTGAATAACATTCACACCTGTGGAAGTGTAATAACAATACTTAGTTATGTAATTAGTTATATAATAACAATACTTAGTTATGTTATTATGCTTCCACAAGTTTGGATGCCTATGATAATTATTACAACAATTGGAATAACTTTTTTTTCAATTTAGAAGGACATGGTATTTGGTTATTGTTTAAGATTTTTCCATAAATATATAGTAAAAATTCCACTCTCTTATCTCCACAAACAAAACCCAAGATCTTTGCCATTAGATTGCCAGTTCCTCTCTCACATGTCTGTCCTTCCATCGTGCCTCTACCCTGTGTGTGTGTGGGGGGGTATAATAGATAAAAATTGCATTGAGGGAAACAGGTCATTTGCAAGTAATGGAATAAATCTTGCATTTGGGATCTAAAGTCAAGAGAAAATGCAGATAAGCACTCATTAATTAACAAAGTCATTTAAAGAGCTTTTAGGTTAAAGCATAAGTGTAAAAACAACTTGATTGAGATGCTTATCCTTCTTGAATTAGTAAGTAATTAAAAATGAAATGCCTAAACTCCAGACTCTTACCAACTCTGTTTTTGTTGTCACTGATTTTCAATTCAAGGTTTAATATTATTTTTCTGAAATCTCGAACAGTGCATTTCACTGTATTGGTTGTGATTCTCAGTCAATAGTTAACATGCATTGATACAGTCCTTACAAGCAAGTTAATTGTAAACTATTTGAAAAGCTAACTTTTACCCACAAGTCATAGTGCAACTGACGGGGAAGATGTCAGAGTTCTGTTCTAAAGGAAGGTAAATTCTAAAAACTTTCTCAACTGCAAGACTGCAAAGTCGGAGGCAGGTTTTTAATTTTGTTCTCTGCGATAAAAACAAAGCAAGATTGCAATCATGATAGCAATGCTTGTGTTACCCATTCAGTGAACATCTTGAGGGCTTACATTTATCAGAGCACCTTGATATGCAAAGTGTTCACTGCTTAACTGAATAAACCTCTTCTAGTTTGATCAGTGGACCTCACATATGGATGCACATTATAATAAAATGAGGAATATATTAATAGTTACTGAAGCATGGGCCACCCTCCAGATCAATTAATTCAAAATCTCTCTGGACACCGACAGTTTTTGCAAAGTTCCCCAAGTGATTCCAATTATAGACTTGGCTGAAAAGTTATTTAAACCATGGCTATAATAATTCCATTTTTCTTTTCTTCAGTTCCCACCTTCTTTTACACACTAGTTTCTTCTAAATGTCCCCAAAAATCTTAACATACTCTGATGCTCGCTTTTTCTTTTTAATAAACCTGTTTCATGGAAATATGTTGCCTCTGGCTTCTGTCATCTGTAAGTGCGCCTCAGCCAACATAATCTTCTTTCAAAAATGGAAATAACTGATATTTTTCTTTATGGCTTTGATAGGGTAGTAGGGCCCAGACTTACTCTCCAAACTGAAACTACAAAAAAAAAAAAAAGAAAAAAGAAAAGAAAGAAAGAAAGAAAAAGAAAAATATAGGAAACAATCCTTTCTGTATGTTGAATAATAGGTAATTCAGGGCATTGATTCACGAGGGAAGAAAAACAAGTGAGTCTATCATTACCCTGTGTATTGCCCAGCAAGAGTTTGCAGAGAGCAGAGAGGGGAAGGGGACCCAGACAGGGTCTGGCAGTTTCCCTGATTAGAGGAGACAGGGTTGACATGGGGTAGAGCAGGGTGAGGGGCCTGAACTACAGGGCAAAGTACAGAGGGGAGAGAGCCACATGGAGAGATGCACAGAGGATTTCCTAAAGTTTCCAATTGAGAACCATCAGCATAGCCATGGGACAAAATTGCCCCAGGCAAGACAGTCACTGAGCTGAAGCTGGAGAAAGAGCAATCAGAAGGAGCAGAGGAGTTTACTCTCAGAGTTCACACTGAGCCAGGTGTTTCTGTTCTCATAGCCAGAGTGGGAAAATCCCATAATACAGGAGCTTTGGGTAAAGTGCTCAGGTTATTGCCTCAGTAACAAGGAAAAAAAAAAATAGTTCTAGAATAGAGGCTTCTCTTGTCCCACTTAGGGTTTAAAAGCAATTTCAAAAGGATCCAACTGTTTGCAAGTAACTTAACTGTGCACCAGAACAAACCATGAAGTTTTAACTATTTAAAGAAATCCAAAAATATACAGCACCTGAAAAGATAAAATTTACAATGTCTGGCATCTAAGCAAAAATTACCAGGCATGCAAAGAAGCAAGAAAATATGACTCATAACGAGGAGAAAAATAAAATCAATAAAACAATCATCGTCCTCTGATGAAGTCACACTATTTGTTTTCCTTCAATGAATCACTTACACCAACAAATCTATTTTTCTGCTTAAAATTTCTTTCCCTTCTCATCTGCTTCCTCCCAATGTAAGGCACTTCCCTCTTCTGAAGGTCCTGTTTAAGTATTACCTCCATATGTAGGTTCCTCTATAAATTATTTTCTCATGTGTATTCACATTATGTCTTACATACACCTCCATTAACACTCATCATGCTCCCTTATGTTACACAAAATTTTGGTCTTTCTTTCCTCTGTGCCAGTCAAAGGAAGGAATAGTGTCATACATGTGTGTGTCCTAACACCTAGCACATTAACTGGAACACAGTGTCCAAAATGCTTGCCAAATACATAAATAAATCAATGAAGGATGCTTCAGGTTCCCTTGCTTATTATTCATACTCTCAGTATTGATATGTTCAGAGTTCACCAAGTCTCTTTTCTATTATTTCCTCCAGAAATGGCTTTCTCCCCTGTCTCACCTCATTAGTCAAAAGACATGGACTTAGCAATTAGAAAATTATTTTCATCTGAAACCTGTTTCTAGCACTTTGGGACCTGTGGCATTGAGAACTTATTTTCTCTTACTTCTCCATATATATGATCTAGACAAATAATCCAAAGGCAAAGGATGTTTTAAAGACTGAAGGAGAGAATGTGTGTGTCTGGTACATAAAAGGCACTGAGTAAACTCCCCTTGATGCTCTTCCTCGGCATAGTTTAGTGGTGATGAACATGAAAGTGTTGCTCCAAATTTCTTGTTAAAATAGTGATAGAAATCAGTGGATTTGTTGATAAATATTTCCACAGTCAAGGAACATCTAATAATACTCACTGTTTACAGAATATTACTTATTTTTAAAGATTTGGCAACAAAGTTGAAAGTACAGTAAGAACCTGGAAAGGGTAGGACACTGTCCAACCTGAAAATACATAGGTACAGACTTAAGTGATAAGAAAGGAGAAGGTAGAGAAGTTTAGGTAATTATTCTGAAGCTGTTTCTTCCTTTTTGCAATGAAAAGGGGTTATGTTCACACTGAATATCCCTTTCTAGTTCTAAAGATTTTTGTCCACTGATGTAAGATAAGATAATTTGGGTGTCATTTTAAGTCAATTCTGCTTAAAAGATTCTGTAGCAAGGAGAAAATTATTATATTATAATCATAGTCTATATAGTAATTAAGCCTCTTAAAATTATGAAAAGTGAGAAATACAAATATAATATACATATAAATTCTTCCTGGATAACGAGGCACTCAATGTCATAGCCACATTCTTGTCTCCTTGATAGGAAGTTGCCCTACACAGAGGTCAGACCATTTTGCTCCAACTGAGCATCCTGGCAGTACCAGGGACCTCCACAGACAAACACAGACATGAGAATCCCACCTGGGGAGATGATCTGGTAGGCGCCACACATCTGTGCTCCAGAGAGTCTATGTGGCTGATCTAGAAACTGGAAGACAGAAGAGAAAGGACAGTGAACAGAAGCCAAGAGGCAACAGAATCTATGAGAAAGATAAAGAAAAATGTAAAATAGAGTAGAGTGAAGTAGAGGGATAGAGAGTGGGATGTCGATGTTTGAATTCAGCACCCTCAAGTTCTTCTTTCCCATTGCCACATGGCCTCCTTCTAGTTTCACTTCCTAGGCTATGACAGGTGGAAAGCCAGAGTGCTCCGTGCTGAGGGACTGCTTGCCGGGCAGCTTCTACCAAGAAAGCATACCATCAGAGTCTCGAAGGAAGGAAATGAGCCATGCACTTGGAGAGAACACATCTTCTGGCCCCAGGCACTGGGACTGGGCAGCCGGGGGCACCGCTTCTTGCTGCCAGGGCTCCCATGGTTCCAGACGCAGACCACTCCCTGAACAGCCCAGGACCACTGTGCAGTTCTACAGCCTTCCAAGAGGCTCAGCATAAACTGGATAGCCTTCACCTTCCCAACTAGACCCCCTCTGAAATCTTCTTCTTAAACTGCTCACGTGCAGCTGGGAATGCTGAACAATGAACCGGCGCATGGAGAGAGGAGAAGGAACATCACAACAGGGGAGTCTGTGGGATGTGTGAGGAGATGCATCTTCAGGTAGTTCCCTGAACCTGGGATGTGTGACTTCAGAGAACTTCTATTTTACCCCACTAATAGTGCATCTTACCAATGAATTAGCTCCATCACAGAGGTCAGTACTTGGAAGAGCTCTGAATAGCAGCCATTAAATCAATGAGCTGCCAGGGAGGAAAGAAGAGAGACCCTTCATCCCAGCAGGGAGGTTAAGAGCCAGTGTTTCTAAGTGTAAAACAGCTAATCAAGCCCCTCTCCTGAAGACTCTTTGGAAACAGATGATATGGCCTTAAAAGAGGGGTGTTTCTCCACCTCAATTGCCCTCTCCCAAGAATTGGATCCTAGGGGCCACTGTTGTGGAGCAATTTCAAAGGACGAATGAATAAAGAAAGAGTGAAATGGGCTAGTTCCCTCTTACAGCCTTAGGAACAATACAGAAGAAAACAGAACAACATGGCCTGTCAGACCAGCCCAGAGAATGTAAGGACAATTGTATTTATCATGTCATCCACAAGACGTGGTGATAGAGGAGTCAAGGTTTTGGGTTTATTTTGGTTTTATCACCTGAAATGAAAGTTGAAGCACTGTTGGCTAAGAGTCTACTGTTATATTTTGGAGAGAGCACAAGCTTGGCAAAGAAGGGCCTGTGGACATCTCAGACCCACACATTATAGAACATTGGCTCCTCAGAAATTTTCAGTCCTGAGTTAATTTTAGATCTAGAGCCTCTTAAATGAAAGGAGGGCAATCACATTTGGACAAGATTCCACTGCCTGACCCACTGAATGCTGCCCCATCATTCTAAAGCACTCTGCCTATGCACCTAGGGAGAGCAGGGGTGAGTAATCAGAGGCTGAACCTGAGGTAAGCCCAGTGCACACACCACCAAATGCCACTGTGATCTGTCACAGAAGCAACTCTGCGGAGGCCAGGTAATGAAAGGAGCTTGCTTCATGTGAGAACACTGAGTTCTCCAATCCCCCCGTGCGTATCATCTATTGATTTTCACGTGTTTACATGGGATCAATATCTTTGGCAACCGAAAGAATACATACGTTGTTACTTCTAACTGTGAAGAAAGAATTATTATAGGAGGGAGGAAGACATGAAAGCATTTGAATATTTTCTCAGCCCAGCAAAATGACAAAACAACCACCATCTATCTGTGGGCCTAGAGAGTAGTGTGTATGGTAGATGAAATGTAACATAAGGAAAAGTGGAAGTTGGAAGCATCTCTAACATTTTCTGTCTCCCTGACCAACAAAAACAACAGGAAACCACAGAAAATGCAGGATTAAAAGATGTGCTAAATATGGCTCAAAGACAGAAGACGTGAACAGGTCTGGACCCAAGAAGATGGAACATTTACTTTGGGTAATATGAAATGGGCAACACTGGAAGGTCTAATAGAATTTAATGGAAGGTTGAACATGCAGGGGTGGAATTCAGAAAATAAATCACAAACAGAAGTTTGGCTTTGAGAGTCCTCGACCAAAAGGTCATAGCTGAAGCTTTGGAAAAGAGTTAGTCTACAAAGGACTGTATATAAGGAGAAGAAAGAGAGTTATGAGCCATAACCTTAAAGAGTGTCTACTTTTGAAGTGCAGGCAGACAGAAAGGAGTCAATAAAGGAAACAAAGAGGAAGTGAGGGGGGGCCAGGGAAGGTCGATATCATGGACCCCACCAGAGGAGAAAATCCTAAATAAGAGACAGAATATAGCATAGTTTTATGAAGAAAGAGTGGAGAATCCACCTATCACATCTGCTGTCATTGATAGCCAGCCCTGATAGAATATAGAAATGCCCTACATTGTTATGTATGTAACCTAGAAATGATACATCTCTTCTCTTTAAAAACGATATAAAACTTCATTTTCTTTGGTCTTCAGTACAAATTCCCATTTTATAGTCATTTGTTCTCTCAGTGGTTTTTTTGGTTTTTTGTTTTTCCTTACATTTTTGTCTCCTTCCTTTGTGAGAACAATTTGAAAAGAGAATAAAAATAGGCAGGAAGCTAAAAGGAAGGTTAATGGAAAAAAAAAAAAAACAACCCACAAAACTCTGAAGGAGTTCATTGGGTAAATCACAGAGCCATCACCCAATCAGCGAAAATGTTTGTGACTTCCAGGTTGCTGTCCGTTGGTACCTAGCAGCCAACCGTCCCCTGCGCCACCTGCATTCATCCCTGTGTGATGCGCTGAGTTTCCTAGCTTCAATGTTAGCTCTCCCACTGAGAGCTCATCATGGTCATCTGTACTGCAAAGACATTAGGAAATCAGAAGGGGGAAAAACGACACAACATCTGTTCACCGAATGTGGTTTTAGTCTAGACACAGATAATAAAAGTATACAATAAGTGATGACAAGAAATCTAGAGTTGAAGAAAATTAGTTAAATATATTAACTTTTTAATCCAAAGATGAAATCCAGCTCTCCTTTTGCAAAAATATCTCTGTAGGTATAAAATAAGGCAGAATTTTGGGACGCCTGAGTGGCTCCGTTGGTTGGGCATCCAACTCTTGATTTTGGCTCAGGTTATGATCCCAGGGTCCTGGGATTGAGCCCCACGTCAGGCTCTGCTCTCAGCAGAGTGTCTGCCTGAGATTCTCTCTCTCTCCTTCTGCCCCTCCCCCATGTGCACTTTCTCTCTCAGGTAAATAATCTTTAAAAAATAAATAAAATAAGGCAAAATTTGGTTTGAAAATTAAAACATTTTGTACAGAACTTTTCATTCTTCCTTTTCATTTTGTGCCTCTAATGTGTAATACTAACTCTGCAAGTGGATATCCCCATGTCCATTTATGCAAAGAAATAAATACTCAGAGATGTCATAGTCTTATTCAAGGTCATGTTACAAGACAGTAACTATTCTGGTTTTCACATTCTATACATTTTCTCTTATGGTGCACCCACTTACTACAAAAATTCCCTGTCAGGTAGAACAATTCTCTCCATATCTTTGCAATCTGGCTTCCCATAGCTCAGTTAAGCCAGATGTGAGGTCTCAGACTTCAATCTTTCTCAGCATTAATAACCTTTTTTACCATGATTTCTTCTTATTTTTTCTACTTTCTGAACAGTTTGGACTTCTTAATTTTCATAAATTTCTATTTTCATGTAGAAGGCAAAAGTTGACAGACTTATGAAAAGTATAAAATGTTGTTCCTGTAGTTTTATTCTTTTTTTTTTTTTTTAAAGATTTTATTTATTTATTTGACAGAGACACAGTGAGAGAGGGAGCACAAGCAGGGGGAGTAGGAGAGGGAGAAGCAGGCTTCCCGAGGAGCAGGGAGCCCGATGCGGGGCTCGATCCCAGGACCCTGGGATCATGACCTGAGCCGAAGGCAGACGCTTAACGACTGAGCCACCCAGGCGCCCCCCTGTAGTTTTATTCTAAGTAAAGTCACTTTGTTTAGAAATATCTATAGTTTGTTAACGATAAAATGACCTTTCCTCTTTGAGTGGTACATCCACATGTTCTTCCTACTTGGAAGTGTTTTTGAAGCTACACTGAGGCCTGAAATCCATTGTTGTGGTTTCTTTAGAGTTACCGAGTTGTTTTTTTTTTTTTTTAAGTTGGAATTCTGACAAAGCATCCTCTCTTCTTTAAAGAAACTTTGAATAATGCCACCATGGTTTTAGAAGTTTAAGCAATTTTTGCCAGAATAATTGTAACTAAATCTCACAAAATGCCCTTATCAGTTGGACTTTGTGTAAATTCTGGAGTGCTTAGTTTGCAATTGCATTTTTTTAGGGGGGGGTAATGAATTCTCAAATTTGGTAGAATCTCACTATGATATTTATGTCTATGGTCGCTATTCCTATTGGCCTCAGATATGTGTCTTCCTTTATAAGTGAAGACTGCTGACCCAACCCCTGGAGAATGACAGTGTAATATACAAAAATCACAGAGCAGGCATACCCAGGACAGAGGTCAAGTCTGCAGACTGCACAACTTCTCCTGCTGCCTAACACCAAACACATTGTTTACAGCAAGCCCTTAACATGTGCTAAATGTACAGATTCTGAAGTACAAATCATTTTGGCCCTGCTCATTGAAAGATACACACAATACAAACAGAAATTCACATCGCTCAATCCTTGAAAGAAAATGCTTGTTTTCTTCATGTTCTGTTCATCAGTAGAACACTTTTAGCTGACTCCTCCTCGGTCATCCCTGAGGCAACTTCACAAACTAACCTTGCTCCAGGCATCACCTCACGATATATACATGTACCAAATGGTCATGCCTGATACCTTAAACTGATACAATGTCATATGTGAGTTCTATCTCAGTAAAGTGGGGGGAAAGACTTTACAAGGATGGGTATCCAAGCAAATATTCAGTAGAAGTGGAAGAATTGGAATACAGCCATATGAAGCGTTTTCGTCTGGTCCAGCGGGACCCAACATATCTTCCAGCACTCTTTTACAGACTGCTCTGCATTATAGATAATATTTATTAACTGCATTAAAATAATTATTATTTAAGCACTTGAATTATGCAAATATCTGATCATTTAAATTTTATTTATGTAAATATTTGAATATTTACATTTTAATTATTCGAATCTTCACATACTTAGATCTGTCATTTCAAGGGCCACCACATCATGGATTTAGCGTTTTTGTAATAATCTTAAATTGAGAAGGCATCACTTTATAGGTCATAAATCTAATTATATTTTACCTGCTTTTACATCTTCCCATGTCTTTGTATTTTCTACCCTCCTACCCCCTTACTCCACTTTCTGGATATTGAAGACACCTCTAAGTGAATTTGTGACTTACCTATTTCCAGCTGTCTCCACGGGCAGTTTCCTTATGCCCAGATTCTTCCATATCTGTTTTCTGAAGCTCTGTTCATCTTTCCAGACACAGTTCCTATCTTACCTCACCAGTTCTACCAGTTAGCAGGAACTTCAGTTTTTCTTATAAGCCTCTTTATGCATGTATGCTCAATGCCTTGTGCTGGATTCACTTACACAGGGGTTAATCTTTGTAACTAGACATACACCCTGTAACCAGATGCAAGACAGACACATACCCTACTTGCTTTTCTTTTTCCTTTTTTTTAAGATTTTATTTATTTGCAAGAGAATGAGAAACAGAGAAAATGAGAGGGAGGAGGGTCAGAGGGAGAAGCAGACTCCCCGCTGAGCAGGGAGCCCGATGTGGGACTCGATCCCGGGACTCCAGGATCATGACCTGAGCCGAAGGCAGTCGCTTAACCAACTGAGCCACCCGGGCACCCCAACCTACTTGCTTTTGTTAATCTGCTATAGCTCTTAGCATAATACCTTACACATACCACATGCTGAATAGATGGTTATTCATTGTTTAATAATTTACTTTTCTTACTCTCCAGTATGCAGCTATATAGAAATGAAAATAATATTCTTCCCGATCTAAGCTGCTGTGATGCCAAATAACCTCCCCCTCACACACACACAAATACTGTGCCTGAGAACAATAAATCAGAAAAGTTTCCTAAAAAGAGCTGACAAGATTATTGTAACATCAATGAATCCCGGTGGTCACTCACCCTGAGAGCCATGAGCTTGAGTAAAGAGCACGCAGAGGCCCGTAGGTGGTGAGCTGCACACTGTATGCTGCTATTTCCCTTTTCCAGACATCTACATGTCATTTCAAGGGAGGAATCTATCTTTGAAGTCAATAATTACAAATTTTATGCAAAAAAAAACCCAAAAACAAAATTTAAAAAATGTTATGCAAATGTACTGTTCTTAAGGATAAGAATTTTCTCTAGAGGCTTTAATCTGTATTAGTCGCAAGGTACTTAAAACTTTGTCTAGTGGTTGTTGGCTTTCAGGTTCTTGAAAAGGCACCCCAGTTTCTGGTCACAAGAACCTTGCTAAGCCTCTTGTGGGTTTTGTGTTTTGTTTTTCAAACATGTCTTAATGTTTACATCTCTTTGGAAGTTGGGCAGAATGGGGGGTTGGATTAAATACACATCCTGGAGCGGGCAGAGAGCAAGGCCAAACCTGTGGGGGCCCCCGTGGCTTTCTCTTGCTACTGAAGTCTCAGCCATAATTGATAAAGCTAAAAGGTAGCTGTCCCAAGTGCCCCTGCTTAGTTCATTTCAATGCTCCTTGTTTCCCTAAAGGTTTCAAAATGACCTTTCTAAATATTAAGCAGCTCCAGTCATGTGTCAAATCTTCCCAGGAGACGCTTGCACATTTGACTCAGTATTTTTCTTCCAAGCAAAGAATTAATCCTCACTCCTCATAATGCAGGAAATTTGTTTTAAAAAAATACTTAACACATACCTTAAGAACTTAACTATTTATAGACCCACATAGTGACTATCTTTGAAAGTCTTCATGGCCACAGCACAGGAATGCATTGTCTGTCATTTGATGCACAGCACATCTGAAATAAACGTTTTAAGTGATTTCCTCAAACCCAGAAACAGTTATTGATACTTGAGGCTTTTTATCTTATCAGTTTGGCTCAAGTGAATCACCTATTTTCAGTTTTGCCAAAATGTGTGAGTAATCCTGCCCCAGAGTTGTCATGAAAATGTCGGGTTGCTCTGGTAACAATGAGTCAGTGGACAGAAATAATCAGGAGGTTTGAGTGAACAGGTGTGGAGGCCTCCGAGCCCTCCTATTGGCTGCCATCACCAGAGTCCACCACCAATGAGCCAAGGGCTGCTCTCCAAGGTTCTCTGGGGCAGGACTGCAATCCTTTTCAATACTCGGATAGCTAAATGGCTAAAAAAAGATAATAGCACTGCACTCAGATTAACTACCCCCACCATGCTGCAGGTGGGTATTATGGATTCTTTTCAGGCACCAGTGAGTTAAGGACTGAATAGCTAAAAACAGAGTGTTTATCATCGTCCCAACTGAGCTCAGGAAAATGTGTGTTCTTCTCCTGTTTTCTGCTATCTTCTCCCAGCATTCCCCTTTCCCACCGCACAACACACACAGACAGCCCATGACACGCACAGAAGTTGAGATACACAAACACACGCAGTGTTTCTCAGGATTTTTGCTATCCGTTAACCCTGGAAGAATAGTAGTTTCTGTGCACATGAAGAAGTAGTAAGTGCTACTTCAGTGTGAGGTATTACTCTTAGAGATACATCTGATTGTATATAGTGATTTTTCAAGTTTAAAATTAAATTACGTGTGTGAAGATTTCATGAAAACCATGTTTATATGATTTAGTGATTTTTCTCCAATCATCTACTATTCTAAACAAAGTATTTTTAATAAAGACAATGGAATGAGTTGGGAAAAGCACGGTACTATCACATTTTTCTTTATAAGGATGTAAAAAAAAAAATGCTCTAAGTTTAGCGCCTATGATTTCAAGGTGAACGCGATGTGAATGACCCTAGCAACATCAATGCATTTCTCACACCTCATGCAGTGACCACTTTCAATGTCAAGATTGTTTCATGAAAGTACTATTTTTTTTTCAGGCTAGTGCTGTGTTTAGAAGATTTGAAAGTAGCAGGTGAAATCTAATAACACATGAGTGGAAATCAGAACACCCCCAGAAAAATCCTTTGTGAGGTGGGAGGCCATTTCACTTAGGATTCTGAACACAACAGAAGTGATGCCCTTCCTGTGACCCTGGCCACAATTCTGTCAAAGCCAAGCTGAAAGCTATGCCCTCATCTGAAAGGAGCTTCTCAGATTTTGTTGAATATATAGTTCTAGGAGAGATAATACACAAGAATTTAGAGTAAAGTCACCAGGACAGGCCCAAGGGACATGTGTCCCGGGGTTGACTTTCTGCCTCCCCATGCTCCTGTCCCATAAAGCTTGAATAACTTACTCAAACCCTCTGAGTCTCAGTTTCCTACTCTGGAAAATTAGGACAATACTACTCTGTGCTAGAGACTATTGTAATTATATGAAGTACTTCAAACAGGGGAATAGAGGACAACAGCCCTTAACACATAGTGAGCGTGCGACACACATCAGTGATTGTTCCCCTTACTGCTGTGGCTCTCAGTCCTACAAATACGTGAAAAGGCACTAATCTAAGTGCATAAGAACATACCCATTGACAGAAAGCCCTTTTCTCCAATGCCATCTAACTGGACAGAATTATAGAATCAGCTGCCTAAAATTAGGAGATTCCAACATCTGGTCCACCGGCTGAAGTGTGTAGGGAACCTTGAATCCTGCTCTGAGAGAAGCCTCTGGAATCACACTACCTGAGTGCATATCTCACCTCTGCCCTCCCTGGTTCTAAGATTCTAGTAGAATTTCCTTTAGATCATCAAAAGGTGTAATGCTTACAACAAGGTACTTAGAACTGTGTCTCATCGTTAGTGCTAAGAATGATTTAGATATTTCTGATATTATGATTAGGACTAGAAGGATCATCTGTCACCTTATAGATTGCAGGACTGATCTCATTAATCTTTATACTTTCCTATTCCCTAGATCTTTATCCACATCCCTTACTCGGCTGGGTCACTCTTACATACTTCAGGCATCTTACCTTGACATCCCCACCCATCTGTTTACTCTCATATCAATCCATGTACGTGTTTTCATTGTACTTATATAATTATCTACTAAAGAACATTTTCTATTAGACAATCAATAGGAACCATTCCCAGTACCTAATCACCTTTATACCTTCAGTGATGGTTAATTTTACTTGTCCAATCAGGTAGGCTATGGTGCCCAGTTGCTTGGTCAGACACTGTGTAGAGGTTGCCGTGAAGTTTTTTTGTGGATGTGATTAACACTGATTATCAGTAAAGCAGATTCCCTGCCATGATGTGAGTGGCTTCATCCAATCAGTTGAAAACCTTAAGAGCAAAGACTGAGATTTTCTGAAAAAGAAAGAATTCTATCTCCAGACTACAACACAGAGATGCTGCCTGAGTTTCCTACCTGCTGGCCTGCCTTATAGATTTTGGACTTCTCAGCCCCCAAAATTGGATGAGCCAATTATCCCAATCTCTTCCTCTCTCTCTATATAAGCACATAACATATATTATATATAATAACATATACACAATTTCTCAGGAGAACCTCAACTAATATTCATCTTTATATTTTCTTTGCTCAGGAAAGTTGTGGGCAACCAAACTGTGTACTACCCAATTCCTATCACGAAAAATACATTTTACTTGCATAGGTGTGTCAACAATGTGGAAGATTCTACCATAGTTTAAGCTGAGTTTAGTGATCTTCTGATTATATAAGGACAGCACCATCTTCATCAAAAAGAGATCACAAATTACTTAACAGTGCCACTTTTTGAAATCAGTGAATTTATTGGGACTCTGGAATACAAGAATTCCTGGAAGCCTGAAAATGTCACATCTATGTAAGAGCACCTGAATTAGCTT
Organism: Leptonychotes weddellii; assembly: GCF_054177405.1. NCBI lineage: Eukaryota > Metazoa > Chordata > Mammalia > Carnivora > Phocidae > Leptonychotes > Leptonychotes weddellii. The sequence goes on from NC_138370.1 coordinate 2,926,026, forward strand.
ACAAATCCCCATACAACCTGAGCTGTCTCCTCTCTCAGACCTAACTTTCCTATGAATTCTTCTATGGTTGTAGTTACTTCCTTTATTTATTCAGACATTTAATAAAATTAAAAATTGCCTGGAGCATGGAGTGAATCATATACAGTGATACACATGAGCCCCAAGTGAGAAAACTATAAATTATCTCCCCTAGAGGAATTCCTGGTACCGCAAGTGTCAACTCCTAACGATGACAGTACAATATGATGTCAGCATGTCACGTGGGAAGTACAGCACTGACCAACCCAGTGGGCAGGTGGGGGTGTCCAGGGCAGGGAAAATCCAGCAGGGCGGAGAGGGGAGAGCCCCTTATGGCTTCTTTGAAGACCAGTGAATGTGGTGGAGGAGCCCCACATTCAAAAGGAAGATCACAGAGGCTAACACAGCTAGGAAAAAAATCATAGGAGCAATGGGACTGACTTGCTGGAAAAAAAAACCAAAAACCATAAACTACAGGGAAGGGAACTGAGGCACTGAAGGGGCTAATGTGGGTTTGGTCTGGTGGAAGGTGCTGAACCTACTCAGTCTTGCATTCGGTTAGGTTATAATTGGAAATACATGTTCTCAAATTTCTGAACTTCTTCCATGCCCTCATTTAAGTAATTTGGTCAGTTCCAGGAATTCCAAAAACAGTTCCCCAATCCATGAGAAATGATGTGAAAATCTCTCTTGTTAAATTTTAACTTCTTGTCTTAAAATCTATCTTGGACAAAAACAGTCCTCATTTTCATATTGCCCTGCTTAATTCAGTGAGTGTAAACTATAGGAATCTATCTGGTTACAGTTCCAAAGTCCTTTAGGGTCTCCTTAAATTCCAAAAATAGATGATTTTTATAGCAGAGGCCTTACCTTCCATCACAAAAAAGCCTCTTGGGGGGGGGGGCTCCATTGCTAGTCAGAAGAATGAGGAACAGAGCAATAAGAACCAAATTGTCAAAAGTATGTAAAACAGAAGTCTGAGCATTCTGACTCTGATTAAGCAACTCTGCAGCAGCCAGCCAGTCTGTGTTAGCATCTTGGACATACGTACACGTTTGCACATCAGGTTATATAGACACGGACACATTTCTATGGTGTCTGACTCACGTTCTGGCGGAGGCTCAGTAAGTGTGTTTAATGAACTTGTTAATATTACGCCTTTTTCTAGAAGGCCTGAAGTGACACAGCAAAAGTTGCATTCATTTTAGATGGGGAACACACACACAGTCAATGTTAGCCATGCAGTGCCAATAAATAAGTCTATGTGCGTGCTTTATTTCTCTCCTCTTTCCTTGATGATATCTGTCATCACTAATACCAAACATGGGATGAAGCCATGTATTCTCTCTAGGGGCCATGACTGCCTGAGGAACTTGGCCCCTGGGATCCCAACGGGCAGAGCTGTGCCAGGATGAGTACATTAACCAACTGAAAGGCGGGCCTTGTGACCTGCATAACTGGGAGTAGGGATAAGCATATGGCTGAGGTTCCTTTCCAATGACAAACTCTCTATTGAAAAACATGGGAAAATAAGAATACATTATATGTTAATTGAATTTAAATTAAAAAAATTGAAAAAAGAAAAAAAATGCGTGGGAAAAAAGAACAAAGCTGTAGGGTTCACACTTCTTGGTTTCAAAACTTACAACAAAGCTACACAGTAATCAAAACAATATGCTGCTGGAATAAAGGCAGATACATAAACCAATGAACAGAATAGAGAGCCCAGAGATAAACTCTCATATATATAGTCAAATTATTTTTGGATACCAGGGTACCAAGATCATTCAGTGGGGAAAGACAGCCTTTTCAAAAACTGGTGCTGGTAAAACTGGATATCCAACATGAAAAAAAAAAAAAGAAGAAGAAGAGGAAGAGGAAGAAGAAGAAAAGTTCAGCCCTTACTTAACACTCTATACAAAAATTAACTAAAAATTGGTCAAAGCCCTAAATATGAGACATAAAATTATAAGACTCTTACAAGAAAACATAGGACAGAAGCTCCAACACATTGCATTTGATGAAGATTTCTTGGATATGAGAGTAAAGGCACCAGCAAGCAAAGAAAAAACACAAACTGTGCACTTAATAGAAATTTTAAAAAATGTAAATTACATATCTGACAAAGAATTAATACCCAGAATATACAGAAAATTCAGTAACAATAAAGATATTTGAACATGGGCAAAGGATTTGGATAGATATCCTACAAATAAGACAGAGAAATGTCCAATAAGTGCACGAAATAAGAATAAGATACTCAACATCGCTCATCATTAGGGAAATGGAAATCAAAACTGTAGGGGTGCATGGGTGGCTCAGTTAGCTAAGCATCCGTCTCTTGATTACAGCTCAGGTCATGATCTCAGGTTCATGAGATTGAGCACCGAATGGGGCTCCGAGCTCAGTGCAGAGTTTGCTTGAGATCCTCTCCCTTTGCCCCTCCCCCTACTCATGCACACTCTCTCTCTCTCTCTCGAATAAATGAATGGAAAAAATCCTTAGAAAACAAAACAAAAAACTATGAGATGCCACCTCATACCAGGATGACTACTCTTAATAAAATCCCAGAAAGTACTAAGCGTTGGTGAGAATGTGGTGAAGCTGGAATCCCTGTGTACTATTGGTGGGAATATAAAATGGTACAGCGGTTGTACTGAAAACAGTATGGTGGTTCCTCAAAAAATTAAAAATATAATTACCATGTGATCCAGCAATTCCCCTTCTGGGTATATAATCAAAGGAACTGAAAGCAGAATATCAAAGAGATATTTGTACACTCATGTTTATAACATCATTATTTACAATAGCTAAAACATTAAATCAACCCAAATGTTCATCAAAAGATGAATGGATAAACAAAATATGGTAAGTACATACAATGGAATATAATTCAGCCTTAAAGAGGAAGGGAATTCTGGGGCACCTGAGTGGCTCAGTCATTAAGTGTCTGCCTTTGGCTCAGGTCATGATCCCAGGATCCTGGGATCGAATCCAGCATCGGGCTCCCTGCTCAGCGAGAAGTCTGCTTCTCCCCCTCCCACTCCGCCTGCTTGTGTTCCTTCTCTCTCTGTGTCTCTCTCTGTCAAATAAATAAATAAAATCTTAAAAAATTAAAAAAAAAAAAGTGGAAGGGAATGAACATGGATGAACCTGGAGGACATTATGCTAAGTGAAATAAGCAAGTCACAAAAAGACAAATACTTTATGATTCCACGTTGTTTTTTTGTTTTGTTTTTTTTTTTAAGAGGGAAAGAGAGAGAGGCAGAGAGAAAGAATCTCAAGCAGACTCTCCGGTGAGCACAGAGTGTGATGTGGGGCTCCATCTCACAATCCTGAGATCATGACCTGAGCCAAAATCAAGAGTCTGATGCTTAACCGACTGAGCCACCCAGGGGCCCCATGTATTGTTCCATTTCTATGAGGTACTTAGAATAGTCAGAATCATAGAGATAGAAATGGCAGTTGCCAGGGGCTGGGGAAGTAGCAAATGGGGAGTTTGTGTCTAATGGATATGGAGATTTAGTTTTACAAGATAGAAAGTGTTCTAAGGATGGACAGTGGGGATGGTTGCATATTATAAATATAAACAATACCACTGAACTAGACACTTAAAAATGGTTGAGATGGCAAATTTTATGTGTATTTTTACCATAATAAAAATTGGGGAAATATTAAAAATATCAAAATTAGAACAAAAAACATATGGGCAGTGTAATTACTTAATTTCTATCATAAATAATAGTGATACTGAAATATGCTAAGCTGTAATGTTTAAATTGAACAAAAGACCTGAAATCTGGTATGTACATATATCTCACAAGAATGATGGATTATCCATCCTCTTTACTAAATCTACAATGATCAATGTCATTTTGTCAACAAATTGTGTTCCAAGCCTGATTCCTGTCCCAGGACACATAGGGCTCCCGGCCCTGGGCAGGAGACCAGGCCATATACTTAGGCACTTGCCTTACAATTCTATCTGTCCCTCCAACTTGAGCAGTCTCCCTCAAAAGAGGTGACTTACTCTGTTTGCCCAGAAGGCAGAAAACTCCAGTGCCTGATAAAACATAACAATCACTGCAACTAAATGCTTATTTTCTCCTTGACATTCTTCTCTGCCATCAAGGTCAAAGTTTATCTCCGTTACCACAGCCACTGACAATTGTTGCATGCTTCAAGCCAACTCATTTTTTGCCCCCTCTCCTCAGATCAATAGACCATTGAGTTTCAAAACGCTGTCCTATTTGAGCCTCCTGTTTCACATCCAGAGTCTTTTGCTGACGGAATGGTAAGCAGTCTGTGTTTTCCTTGTTTAATACATGTGCATGCATTCCTGTGATAATTCATGCTCAGACCGTAGCATCATTTTTAACGACTGAGCCACCCAGACGCCCCCTGTAGCATCATCTTTAAACAATAAACTCAGCTATGAGGTACACATGACCCTATCGATTCTTCAAGCTCAGAATCGTTATAAAAAATTAATGAAGGATTTTAGACATGTGTCATTCTGAGCCACTCCGTTGACTTACAGCAAATCATTCTTACCTTTTTTCCGTAGGCCTGCCAGTTTTTTTTAGGTGGTATATTCAAGTATTTCACATTAAAGCAGAGTGGGCGAGGGACACGACTTTCACACTAGGCTGTGGTTCTTGTAGACCACACGCAACTTGATGCATTTTCAATCAGTAATGTAAACAAGGTCATCACAACACTTCTTGACCCTCAGTAAATTCCTTGGAAGTCAACACAGGGTGCTCCCATTCTCTAGTCTTAAAGCAAAGTGAACCCATAGCTACTCAATACTTGACTGGTCATCTGTTCGTTTCTTACCCTTTAAATTTCTGTTTCCTCAACTGGAAAATGTCATAGTTTTCACCAAACAAAGCTCTTCTGAGTATTCAATGAGAAAATGTAAGTCAACCGTTTGTTTCAATAAGGAGAAATCATATTATTTTCTTCAATATATGTTTTAATGTATAATTTTGGTCTACGATTAATTTGAGAGTTACTATGATTTTTATGCCAAAGCATGGTAGTAAAGGATTACAGAATGTAAGAACTAGTGATAGAGATTATAACAGAAACTATGTAAACATATAATTACAGTTCTTGCAGGTTTCTAATACTGCATTGGAATAATGGCATTACTCCACAGTTGAACAAATGCAATATTTGAATGGGGCAATTGAGTAAAGTTATGTATACATTTGCTTTACATTTGGCATATTCAGCCACCCTCTTCAAGATCAAGAATACCAAAAACAAAACAAAACAACAACAACAACAAAAAAATCTTATATTTGTGAATTATACCAGGGCATGCAACTCTGTGGGTACATGGTTGAGGTTTCTCCCAGGGCCGTGCAAATGAGGTTTTTATATCTTGAAAGTTCTCTCATGTCTTCCAGTTTATTCTGTTCTCATAATAACAATTTCTGGGTTTTAATTTTATTTTTATTTTTTTTTAAGATTTATTTATATATTTATTTGAAAGAGAGAGAATGAGACAGAGAGAGAGAGAGAGAGACAGCACATGAGAGGGGGGAGGGTCAGAGGGAGAAGCAGACTCCCTGCTGAGCAGGGAGCCCGATGTGGGACTCAATCCCGGGACTCCAGGATCATGACCCGAGCCAAAGGCAGTCGCTTAACCAACTGAGCCACCCAGGCACCCAATTTCTGGGTTTTATAAAGCCTCTGATAAACTTGCAGTGGGAACAACAACAATTAAATAAAAGTTTAAATTATGTCCATCCATTTGACTGCCGTAAAATGTGTTAATTAGAGCCAGAGACAGGACTGGCAATTCCTGCCTCCCAGATCCCAATGTATTTCTTAACTTGAATTCCTTTCCTCCTAATCCATAGTCAGATATTAAACCTCCCAAAAGGAAGTGAAATTATATTTCTATTATTTATATGCTGTAGTAGCTCTTAACATTATTCTCAAAGTTCAGGCTTTCTTCTTCTTCTTCTTCTTCTTCTTCTTCTTCTTCTTCTTCTTCTTCTTCTTTTTCTTCTTCTTCCTCTTCTTTTTTTATGAAAGGAAAAATTGTGGAAGGTTTAGAAGGGCTTCTTGCATTGAAGGCTGACTTGTGACAGTAAACATGTATCTGACAAGTGTTCTGATTCCACAGTACATGCTCGAAAATGCTTTGAGATAGTATGAAAGAGAAAATGAAGTCAATTAATGTGCAGCTTCGGGGCCCCAAAGATATCAGGAATCATTCCTTGGGTGTTGGTGGCCCAGGTGCCAACTTCTCAGAAAAACCTCATCTCCCAGGCAGAAAAGCATTCTAACTGCAAATGTTATCAGCTACAGGAAGGAATTCCTGGGCCAGGCTTTATCTCCTTCAAGAGAGATCTGCAAGAATACCACAGGCAGTCATCCATGGGGAAAAACATGGAGTTATGGTCTTGCCTAGAGACAAAAGTAGGGTTGATAACTACTTCAAACCCTTTCAACTCTTACCATTCTGTGATTTAAATTCACAAGCTACACTGGCAGGCCCATCAGCTGGTCAAATAATGAATCTATTTTTTATCTTGTCATGCCCTGTGCTAATCTGAGCCCAGGCGCTCTCTCATGGAAATGAGAGCCTGGTGTTTGACTCAGCTGTACCAAAGCAGCATCAGAATGAGTTACTGGAGCTGAGTGACAAAAAGTTTCAATTTATAAAACTTCAGATGTAGTCTAAAGACTGAAGAATATTTCCCAAATTACTTTTGGCTGTTCAGTTTATAGTGCAGAGAACAGGTGGAGAATCTTGGCCAGTGATTACCTGTGCAAGAAGGAAACAGATATCAGATCCTTCAGTATGTTATGCGTGTATTTATCAGATTGTTCAGATTCTTCAATATGTTATACGAGGATGGCAAAATGTTTCCCAGGTTTGAGTAGGTGACAGAACAGAATGAGAGCTGAAGGTATCAGAAGAGGAGCATAGGAGGAACAGAGTGAGAATTAACATGGGGGTACAAGTGACCCTCAAATTTTTTGATCAGGGGTATCTCTTTCAAGATTTCAGGATTCTTTCGAGACAAATATGACCTGAGCTTCAAGACAGCCAAAATAAAATGAGAAACACGATCACTTATATGATTTATATGACCCCAGAAGGGAAAGATGTACCCATTACACACACACAACAAAGACTTACTGAGTTCTTAGCAAGGACAGAAATTTCTTGGGAGACATTTCAATTAGAAATACAAAGAAGTGGGGCACCTGGGTGGCTCAGTTGGTTGAGAAGCTGACTCTTTATTTTGGTCAATAAATCAAGGTCATGAGTTCAGGGTCCTGAGATCGAGCCCTGCATCAGGCTCCACACTCAGCAAGGAGCCTGCTTGTCTCTCTCCCTCTCCCTCTCCCCCCGCCCCCTCTCTAAAATAAATAAATAAAATCTTTTTTTTTTTTTTTAAGATTTTATTTATTTATTTGAGAGAGAGAATGAGATAGAGCATGAAAGGGTCAGAGGGAGAAGCAGACTGCCCGCCGAGCAGGGAGCCCGATGCGGGACTCGATCCCGGGACTCCAGGATCATGACCTGAGCCGAAGGCAGTCGCTCAACCGACTGAGCCACCCAGGCGCCCAATAAATAAAATCTTAAAAAGAAGAAATACCAAGAAATTGTCATAGTACCATTTTTTTTAACTTCTTACTAACACCCTTATGCTTTCTCTGTGATGATCAGATTTGAAAATAAACTCTCACTTTGTTACAATATGTTAATGTTGATATTTTTGTTTACAATGTACCTCTTAGTATATGTCCAGTGTACTTTTTAAATTAATATAATTCATTATCAGAGTCTACCTGGCTCGAGAGCAGAGTAGGAACTGCCAAGCAAGAGCAGTATAAAGAACTCAGCATGACTGTTTTTCCATCAGGATTGTTCTTGGACAACTGATTCATTCAACATACATTAAACAATGTCCAATCGTGACACTGGGGACCCATCCATGGACAATTCATAATCTCTACAGAAACTCGTAAATTATTTCCCTCAAGGAATGCACAGTCTTCATGGGGGAGTTTGTTGTTTAACCAATGGTCAAAAGCAAACTCTCATCAAGAGTTCTTTAACACATGTTTTACATCAGCGATGGTGGCCGAAAAACCTCATCCCAGGCAATTTAGAGTTTGGATGGCAACATATTGAATATGCAGAGCTAGCCTCAAAGAAAAGTGACACAACTTCCATGTTTCATTTAGAAGAAAAGGGGAGAGAGTACAACAAGCTTTTTTGGCAGGAGTGTCATTGTTTTTGTTTTGTTTTGTTTTGTTTTTTTCTGTTTTTGGATCAGAAAGGTGGTATGAAGGAAATGAAATAGGAGGTGAGAAGCCTGAGGAGGAAGTTTTGCGTGTTTAAATTTATTTTTCTATTATCTTAATTCCATTATAGTTCAACATACATTAGTTTCAGGTGTACAATATAGTGATTCAACATTCTATACATTACTCATTGCTCATCATGATAAGTGTACTCTTAATCCCCAACATCTACTTCCCCCATCTCCCCACCCACCTCCCCTCTTGTGACCATCAGTGTGTTCTCTACAATTAAGAGTCTGTTTCTTGGTTTGTTTCTCTTTTTCTTTGTTCTTTTTGTTTTTTTCTTAAATTCCACTTATAAGTGAAATCATGTGGTATTTATCTTTCACTGACTGACATTTCACTTAGCATCATACCCTCGAGATCCATCCATGTTGTTCCAAATGGAAAGATTTCACTCTTTTCTATGGCTGAATAATATTCCATTATGTATATATACCACCTCTTTTTCATCCATTCATCTATCAATGGACACTTGGGCTGTTTCCATAATTTGGCTATTGTAAATAATGCTGATATAAATTTACAGGTACATATATCTTTTTTTTTTTTAATTTTTTGGGCAACCACTCAGCAGAGGAATTACTGGATCATATTGCAGTTCTATTTTTAATTTTTTCAGGAACCTTCATGCTGTTTCCACAGTGGCTGCAACCAGTTTGAATTCCTATCACCAGTGCAAGAGGTTTTCTTTTTCCACATCCTCACAACACTACTTGTTTCTTGTGTTGTTGACTTTAGTCATTCTGATAGGTGTGAGGTGATATCTCATTGTAGTGTGCCTTTGCATTTCCTGATGATGAGTGTTGTTGAGCACTTTTTCATGTGTCTTGTGGCCATCTGGATGTCTTCTCTGAAGAAAGGCCCATATGTCTTCTGCTCATTTTTAATTGGATTATTTGTGTGTGTTTCATTGAATTATATAAGTTATTTGTATATTTTGGATACTAATCTCTTATTGGATATGTCACTTGCAAATATCTTCTCCCAATCAGAAGGTTGTCTTTTACTTTGGTTGATTATTTCCTTTGTTGTGCAGAAGCTTTTTATTTTGGGATGTAGTCCCAATAATTTGAAGGGGTGAGTTTTAACAAAGTCTCTGAGATAAGTTCTACCTACTGTAATGCTTGTTTGCATTGCCCATATCAATCTTAAGACTCATAGTTGCTACACACGCTAAGACAAATTAAATATAGAAAGAAACCTGACTATTTTACTTACCCACTTCTAGAGTTTCAGTGATTTGGTTTCTATTTAGACTACTATGTTTGTTATTAACTATTACAAAATACTGCCTACTATTCAAAGAGAAACTTAAATGGAGAGATTTCTAGGTTTTATTTCTAGGGCTTATTACAAGCTGGTGGATTTCAAGATTGTCATATGCATCCTATTTTTCAGAAAATTATATATTCAACATTAAAATATGTGCTCTAAGATGACATAAAAGGTAAAATTTGGGAAATAAATTTGAGAGAATACAGATATCTCATTTCTAATACACTGTTGCCTAGGTGACAAGGCCTATCTAAGCATTTTGAATTGGTAGGCGTTGATCGTCTATATTTGGGGATTCAAATCTGCAATGAAGGCAAGTTTCCATGGTACTAGCAATTGCATAACTGTTTTCCCAGTATTTTTTAGAACAAAGTTGTATGTCATACGGGCATATTTCAGGTGCAAATATATTAGGCAATCGATCATATCACTAGGCAAAAGTCTTTCACGTGAAATTCAGAGATGAATGTTTGCTTATGGTAGAAAAACTTTTAGTGCTGTAGGCCCCGAACTGAAAATGGAGCAGGAAATGACTGGACAAAAGTTTAGATCATTAAGGCTGAGAAGCAGTATCCTCTGTAATAAAAGCACAGACTAACTGGTATATCAGGACTGCAACCCTCTGGAAGAAGCAAAGTCAGGAATGACTTTTTTTTTCTAGAGTGTGCTTTTCAGAAGAAATGCTGATATTCCATGGTGCCTTATTTACCCAACAAGTATTTCACTTGTAGAAAAATATTTGGGAATTCATAATGTGCTCTAGAAGAATCTTTCAACATAGCAAGGCAATGTTGTCAGGACAACTGGAAACAGATAAAGATGAGTCAACATGGTATATAAACAAGTTAGAATTAGATATTGGGGTGGATTAATAATGGCCGAGAATATTCTGGAGACTGGGGATGCGCCCACGCATCTCTTTGGTTGATTTAATAAGCACATCTGTAGAATTTAAAAAGGTTATTTTATCCAGCAGCCGTAGTCATTTGCCTTATGATTCTCTAATCCCCAATATTGTGATTATTCATTTTTTTGAAACTTGGTCTTCAAACAGAGTATTGTCCTAATGGACATAGCACCACAACTTAACAGGCAGTATTTCCACCCTGGACGTTTTATGAATGGGTTTCAAATATATAAATTTTTTTTAAAGATTTTATTTATTTATTTGAGCGAGAGAGAATGAGAGAGCACACAAGAGGGGGGATGGTCAGAGGGAGAAGCAGACTCCCACTGAGCAGGGAACCCGATGCGGGACTCGATCCAGGGACTCCAGGATCATGACCTGAGCCGAAGGCAGTTGCTTAACCAACTGAGCCACCCAGGCGCTCTCAAATATATAAATATTTTGAGCATCCTAGAAATCCTGAGGATTTGAGTAGTAGGAGCTCACCTCTCCACGTTTCTATGGTAACTCCAAAACATCTAACAGGCAGAGGGATCCAAACTACACCAGTCAACTATGGCTACATTGTTGCTTCCCTTATGAAAACCTTGGGGGTAATGGGGCGTGTGTGTGTATGTGTATGTGTGTGTGTGTGTGTGTGTGTGTGTGTGTGTGTAGGGGTATTTTTAACTCAAGGCAAACTTCAGAGAGAGATGTACTCTACAGAAGTACTACGTGTACTATACACACAGAAACCCGTGTGCATGCATTCTGTCACTCTCACACACGTGTTTTATGATACACATAAAAAATGAGGCAATTACTTTCCCAAATGCTGAAAGCTATTCTGGCTACCTCCAGACCAGATAATAAACTGGTGGAAAAAGCACAGGATTGAATCAAAAGATGTAAGTTCAAGAATGAGCTTAAAGGTTATCCTGATTTTTGATATTTAGCAAATCAGTGTGTTTTTTTTTTCTCTCAACCACTTCCTCATAAAGCTACTGAGAAAAAAAATGAGAAAATAATGCAAATGCACACACACACACACACACACACACACACCCTTTGCATAGCATACAAAATCTGTAAATAAACTGGCTGGCCAGGAATAAAGAAAAAGCTTTCCATGAGAAAGTGTCCCATGTGGTGAGTCTGGGGGATTGCTGGAAAGATCAAAAGAAAAGGAGGAAGGCAAACTTTTCCTACCAAAGCATCCCAGGAAGAGAAGGAAAAGGGCCGCCCTCTATACTAAAGATCATCTATGTACCAGGTGCATTGACACAGTTAGGAAAACAAACGATTTGTCTTTTTTTTTTTTTTAATTTCATTTCAGGGGACCCTGCTTGTGATCTGTAAGTTTCATACCCTGAAAGACAGATGTCAGGGGGAAATGTCCAAGGGAGAGGGTAGACTGGAGTGCCTAGCTTTCTCCCGACCACATTAGAATATTTAACCTCTTATGTTGCCCCCAACATCACAAGGGATCGCCGGGTCCATGGTGGGGGTGGTATTTTACAATTCTCCTGCACGTAACAGAATGTGAAACCAGACGTCACTTGAAATAAGCAATATATATTGTGAAACACAAATGGTTTTGCTTTGTCAGAGCATAAAAGCATAGTTTTATCAAAGAGAAACTAAAACAGGAAGTAATCTAAGTGTACCAGTTTATCGAATGATCCACTGCGAGAACATCAAATTTCGTCCCCTTCTCACATGTCTTCACCCCACCTCAGGCATTTCACCAGAACCTCCTTCTGTGGATGCCAGGTGGCTGAGGGTGGGGTCCCAAGCGAGCCCCCACAGGACTTGGCAGGGGAGAGCAGAGTGTCATCAGATACACAGCACAGAGGGTGTGTCCTGCCCAAGGAGGCTCCATCATGGCTGCCATGGGTGCCAAGGGAAAGTACCAGGTGCATGAGGTCCGTGGGCATGAAGAGAAGGGCTTGGTTGATCTTACACCTGCTAGTAGCCCCTAGTTTGTTGCACATGACTTAGTCACTCTCAGTTAATACAGCTAAGTTCTAGGAGGACTTTCAAATCACATGGATGAGGGATTCCCCTTTCCATTTTGTCTTCCTTCCTGTCACATTGGAGCCCCCAGATTAACAATCAGAGGGAAGCTTATGAAACTCACAATACTTTTTAATGAATGAATATCGACGCTTCCAGTTTGTAGATGGACACTGACATTTTAAAAATCCTCTATCATCTATGCTGTGCGGCTCAAACAACGTAATTAATATAAACACATATTTTAAATGGAAAAATGTTAATGAAAACATAAATCCATGTAATTATTTTCTATTATTGCCAATACCATTTCGGTGTGAAATTACATTGTGTCCAAAGACACCAGTGTTGATATTGTTAGTAGAGAAAATGGCAAAAAAGGGAGCTTGTGAAAAAAAAAAATAGTGAAATAAATGAAAACCCTGTGAGACATCCTTCTCTCTTTTTCCTCTTTCTTTCTTTCTTTCCTTTCTCATTCGTTCATTCATTCATTCATTCCATGCTCTCAAATAGGAAGCTCAGAAGTAAGGTGTGTACTTTTCTAAGACAACTTAGGTATTTCTTTTCTGCTCTGCTCAGGATCTGCAATAGGATCCAGATACCATGTTTGGACCTGGAGATTTCCACTAGGTTTACACAGGTCTTCCAGGTTTAAAAGGTGGACAAACATTAGCAACTCATGGTTTACATCCTAGATAGAAAGGTATTACTAACATCTCCAAGAGTGATTGAGAAAATGTAAAAAACAATGCTGAGACGATGTGGATGGAACTGGAGGATATTATGCTGAGCGAAATAAGTCAATCAGAGAAAAACATGTATCATATGACCTCACTGATATGAGGAATTCTTTTTTTTTTT
>NC_138370.1:2939924-2981156 GCF_054177405.1 Leptonychotes weddellii
CTGTGAACTGTGTAAGACTGTTGAATCACAGACCTGAAACAAATAATACATTATATGTTAAAAAAAAAAAAAGAAGATAGTAGGAAGGGAAAAATGAAGGGGGGGGAGATCGGAGGGGGAGACAAACCATGAGAGACTATGGACTCTGAAAAACAAACTGAGGGTTCTAGAGGGGAGGGGGTGGGAGGATGGGTTGGCCTGGTGATGGGTATTAAAGAGGGCACGTTCTGCATGGAGCACTGGGTGTTATGCACAAACGATGAATCATGGAACACTACATCAAAAACTAATGATGTAATGTATGGTGATTAACATAACATAACAATAAAAAAAAAGACAGTAAAAAAGCAAACAACAAAAACAATGTTGAGAGGAATCTGTCCTTCCTGAAGGAAGAACTACCTGCATACCTTTGAAGGAACACTTTTGTGATGATTTTTTAAAAATAAATTTATGCGAAAGGGATACAAAATGTAGTTTAGGACTGTTCTGTAAAGCAAAAGAAACACTGAATGACTTTGAGACTGAAGGTCTCATTTTTCATGTCCGTGGGATAGTGAGAGGGTTTCTAGTGTCCATTTGATGCTAACATTTTAAAATTAAGTAAAATTTAACTACTTTTCTATTTTGCCTCATCTTTGCAGAAAAATGATTGTTGAATTTTCCTTTCTATGTAAAATAAATAATGATCTATTAATGCTTACTTCCTAATGAGAATCATAGCAAAAACAGAGCACTTACCATGCTCGGAGCACCATGTAGCTTATACGTAAGGGATGAGAAAGTGGATATAGGATATTAGCCAACAGTGTGGCCAGTATTTAAGTGTGTGTGTACATTTGCAATAATGCAGACAGAAGAGTTGCCCCAACAGATTATTTGAAAGACAGTTATGAGACATATTACTAATCTCTCCTCAATGATATTTGTGTGGTTTGCACTCACACTATGTATTTTTTGAAATGTCCATCCATTACAATTAGTAGTGAAGTGATGCTCCATATTTCTGTGTACGTAATATCTCATATATTTGATATATAAAGGAAACAACAAATTATCCTTCTCAGAAAAATAAAGGAAGATGGTTGACCCACGTTTACATAGGGAAGACATAAAGCGATGTCACCTGAGGAAGTGAGGATGCTTCAGCTAGCATATGAAACAAGCTAGAGAACAATTATCGTTTTTCAAAAACTTCATCAAAAACATTGAAAAACAACAAGTGTGAAACAGGAAAAAAAAAAAAAAGTTCAGGAGAGCCTGTCTTGAATATTAGTGTGCATGATAAGGTACAATGAAGCAGTACTAACATTATATTTTTTTTCTTAAACTAAAAAGTGCTTCTAGCATCTAAAGAAATTATAATTCTTTTCAGGCCAGCATAAAGTTTCATAAATCATAGTTTCACTGCTCTGTAAAAAAAAAAAAAAAAAGAACGTTTACCCTCCTAATATGTTTTCATAAAGCCTTTATTAAATTCTTTGTTTTAGCCTCATTATGGATGACATATACTTGCAGATAAAGCAGGGATTGGGTTGAGGCAAGGGTCCAGCCTGCTCTTTGCCATTCCCTGTCATTGTGGTATATTTTTCACGGTGATGTGCCTTCAAATGCATCAAGTACTGCACTTCAAGATGGCACTGAATGCCAAGGGCCGCCGAGCCTGAAGGTTTAGCCTCTGGTCAGGGGTATGGTCAATGTGGTCTCTAGGGCATTCCTCAGTGTTCTGGATGGGCTCCCTCAGACTTTTTCTGAGTTGCTACTCAGTGTCAGCATCCACATACTGACTGATGATAAACTAAGGCATTCCCCAGGTCTGTTCAAGAGAAGGCAGTGGAGAAAAGGGAAGTGAAGGACTGTCTGAGCACCTCTCCCTTCTCGAGGATTCTTGGGAGAAGTGTCTGCCTGACTCCATTTGCTGGTCATTTTCCAAGGAAAGTGGGTGTGTTCATCTCCCAGGAGAGGGAATGACGTCAAGGTTCCTGCCTGAAGGAAATGACAGCGATGCCCCGCATTCCAGGCATGGAATTGAGCGTAATTAGATGACACACAGCCGACGAACCGGGCCCTGGACGGTAAGTCACTGCCCTCTATGAAGGAGTATGTGTTGCCTTCAATGTCCAGTGACCTGGTCATCACCGCTCTCCCTTTGTTCTGCTCGCAACCAATGCAGCTTCTTGGGGTAACAAATACACATCACCCTTTGGCATATGTCGCTTAGGCTGGGGACAATGTTCTCCATTTCGATTTGGTTTTCTCTCCCACATCTTAGTGTGTGCTCCCTCGTTAAATACAATAACTAATGATTTGGTTTTTAACACTGCCAAGAAAGCTATCATAAAAAATCACAATAAGTGCTTTTCATATGCAAAATTAATGCTGTTACATCTGCTGCCAATAGCAGAAGCATGGGGCAGTTTTTAGTCTATTAAAACATACACTCATTGGTCATTTGAGAGAGATTGTCTTGATCTCTCATGTTTTGAGTTTTTCATATCCATGTTTTGAGATTTATCTTTAATTCTCTTCGTAGAGATTCCCTCTCCTTGTCTTTTCATTTTCCCAAAGGCATGTCCTGCAGTCATCCGGGACCTGTGTTCACTCGCTTGGTCACCATCTTGTGTCCACTTGAAGCAAATGTTTAAGATATGGCTTTCAGATCAATTTCACGTCTCCCAGATTCACTGCCTTCTTTCTAAATATTCCCATAAGCTCCAACTGCAAGGCTGCTTATTATCTTCTCTTGAACTAAGGAAAAAACTTTGTTTAAGACTGTTCTCAAAAAATGTCTTTTATTCCAACTTTTGATCTATTTCTGTGTATTTTGTTCATGATTTTCATCAAAAGGATTGTTAGAAGTACACATATATAAAAATAACTTGCCGAGGTAGGGGATACATAAGAGCTAATCCCTCAAGACAGATGTATTAATAAAAACACTAAGAATCAAAGTAATGAATACGAAAATATTTAAAAATCTTAAAAATAAAATAAAAATGGGTATCCTTCATGATGCAAAAATAACTAGATAAAAATTAATTATCATTTACATGTAACACATACAGAGCTAGTACATTTATTAGCCAGAGAAATAAAGCAGTGTATGCTATAAGGTATCTGTATTTGAAACCATTTTTGAGAATCTTTTAAAAGTGTTTCCCTAGGGGCCACCTGGGTGGCTCAGGAAGTTAAGCATCTGACTTCAGCTCAGGTCATGATCCTTGGGGCCTGGGATCAAGTCCTGCATCAGGCTCCCTGCTCAGTGGGAGTTTGCTTCTCCCTCTGCCCCTCCCCGCACTGCGCATGTGCACGCAGGCTCTCTCTCTCTCTCTTTCAAATAAATAAATAAAATCTTCAAAAAACAAGTATTTCCCTAGAAATAAGGACAATCTGTGAACTTCACGGGGAAGAAGAGGCACCATAGGACAGATGTGGTCCGTTGGAACCTGTATGAATGTCCATAGAGAAAGTCTGTGCAGACTGTAAAACAAGAAAAGAAAAGAGTAGACAGCCAACTTTTACTGCTTCTTAAGGCAGCATCAGCCTACAACATCACACTCAGCACTTTGTGATTAAACACAGCCAGGCACGGAGGCTCACAAAGAGGGGAAATGGTGAGCAGCCTCGGGGAACCACCTGGACAGTTACCTGGGCGAAGGAAAGGGGGAGGAACAGGGCCATCCCACAGCTCTCCTGGAAGAAACCACCCTGAGGACTAGTTTTGAAATATGCTAGCAACCCCTGATACCTGGAGGTGAAATGGGAAGTGAGAATCAGGTGTGAACCTATGCTTTTCTAGGAGTTTTCAAGGATTTTTTGAACATCCTAGCAGGTGACAGAGGACCAGTCTTCCACAAAACTGGTCTCTGTCTTCACAGAGAGTTGATTCCTGAGCTACATCCCACCTTAGAGCATTCTACCGTGAGCTGTGCTGATGGATGGGAGGCCGATGCATCCAGGAAAGGGTAGAACAAATGGACTTTTCTTCCTCCGTATTATTAAACCGTGTCCCTCACAGTGCATAGGTATCACTTAGAAGTCATGTAATCCACACTGGTGTAAAATAATAGAGTATTCCTGCCATGTCATCATCACACCCGGATTATTCTCGGCAATGTCGGAAAGTCTACATAATTCCCCATTGCTATGTTGTGTGAAGCACTTCCAAACCCTGAAATTGGAAATATGCAGTGTCAGGAAGACCATGAAGGCTTTCAAGCCCACCCTCTTGCCCTGTGATTGGACCCCAGTGTTAGTAAACTTCAGCCCACAGGTCAAAGTTGGCTTATTTTTTCTGCATAGCTCCTGAGCTAATAATGTTTTTTTCTGTTTTTTTTTTTCCTCAATAAATCAAAAGAACAATGACATTTTATGACACATGAAAACCTATGCAAAATTTGAATTTGAGGGTCCACAAATAAGGTTTTGTTGCAACCCACCCAAGCTCCTTCGTCATGTAGTATCTATGACTTTGTCCGTGCCCCAAGAGCTGAGTTGAGTGAGCACAACAGAGACAGAAGAGCCCAGGACATATCTGGTCTTTCAAAAACGTTTGCTGACTCCAGATATCTATCTCCACTATAATAGGCGCATGAAATCATTACCTGAACCTAATTAAAATCCAGTTATAGGGAACTTGCTGCTCTTTGGGCCCAAGTGAATTTCTGGTTGATTGATTTTACTTAGATCTTCACTGAGAATGAAGTTTAGGAGAATACAAATGAGATGTAAATCCTCCACTGCAGTTGGAATATTTTTCTAATTTGCTTCCTAGCAGTGTTCCAGTGGGTTATGTCATATTCCTTATAATGAGGTTGAGGTGTGGAAAAATACGTGGAGCCACTGAAGTCTTACCATATTCAAGTAGCACCGGTCGCCAGGAAGAGCCAGAACACCAAGTTCTATTGTAGAAATTGGTGAGATGGACATCAAGATTGGACTCTTCTCTGTATCTCTGAAAGCTCTACTGTCCTGGGTGAATTATGAGATTTGACTGGACCTTAGTGTTATTTTTTTCTCAGATACCACCTTCCAAGTACCATCACTGGAGGTCTCACATGTTAGAAAGATCTCAAAGATGAGTCTAACGGTGCCCAGCCGTCTTGGAAAAGGAGGATGCCTAAGGCAGGGACATGGACGCTCACTCCTTCTCCAGCCAGCACAGCTCTGGTGTTTCTGATTCTCTAGACTGGACGATATTAGAGGCAATTTTTTGTCCTTTTACTCTCTGATTTCTAATATGTTCCCATATCTCCAAGCAAGAAAGATGAACAATTTTAGCATTCAGCCTGACAGTGTAGATCTGTGTTCAAATATGGTTTTAAGTAGCTAGAGTCCCCCTGAACCTCTCCCGACACGAGACAAAGTACATGTAAAGTTCCTCACCGTAGAGCCAAGGGCACAAATAACAATGTCACAGCACTTTTTGCTCTTTGGCTTTTCGGTCTAGCTCTCCAAGACTTCATGCTTTTGAATATGTAACATTATTTAAATACCTCTAGCCAAACATAGACACAGGGTCCTACACAGCATCTATATAAGAGAATAAAACCAAAATTCTAAGAAAGATGAAATTATAATCTATCGAGAAATTATAGGAAAAGGCTGTTCTGGAATAGAACAGAGAAAAATTCTTCCCCTTTGCCCATTGTGAGAGCTGACCAAAGAGAAAGTGGTGTTGGCAATCTGCTCTTCACTCTCTTTTGGAAAGGCAGTGCTCACTTGGGTATAATTTCCTGTCAGTATGCAACTGCAATATCTCTTCTATTAATATTAACTCCTCCTGTATCTCCTGCAGCACGTAACTCAATTCTGAGTGCCTAGTAGGTGTCTACTGCCAAGTCTTATTGGACTGAATTTTAGTAACATAAAATGAAATCAATCACATCAAAAGATGCTATGCCTTTATTGTTCAAAAAAACAGGTTTAAGGCATTTTCCAAAGTACACACATGACAAGAAGGTAAGAAATTAAAACAAGAAAAGAAAGGCTGACCAAAAAGGAGGCGTACAAATAAAGTGGAAGCACCGATGAATTTATACACAGGAAACACCCTCCACAGTGCTAAACATGGACCACTTACTTGGCCTATACACTGAGAGAAGGGGGTGGGGATGATCCAAAATCTGCAAGTCCAGTGCCTCAGAGAATGATGGGTTTATTGCATACAGAAAGTATTAATGGAGAGAATCTTTTTATATATTTAACAAATCAATACTGAATGTGAACTCTGTATGAGGTACTATACATTTGGTAAAATGAATGCCAAAAAAAAAAAGAAAGAAAGAGAGAAAAACCATCATATATGCTGGTTATCTAGCTTGCAGTGTCTGAGGGGGATGCAGTCTTGCACAAGCTCACGTGCAAACACTGTAGATCCTGCATGAGTGTGATGAGTTCAGGACCAGTAGGGAAGAGGATCAGACCTGTGTAAAGAGGTTGAGGGCTGCAGGCCAAGAACAGCACTGGAGATGGCCCCACAAGGTAAGAGGTCCCCAAAACTCACAACCTACATGAAGCATGACAGCATCAGTGACTCTGTACTTCAAGTAACATTTTATCCATATCGACCACATTAATATCATCACTCCTTTCACTGGACCCGAGCGATGGTAGACTTCACATTAGCTTATAGGTCACACATATTGCAATATTTCTAATTCTGGTTTTTAAATGAGGAACTGGGTCCAAACATATCTGAGCAAACGTGAGCTGACAGAAATCAAAAGGCGTCTATAAGAAAACAAACAAATTGAAATCATAAAGTCAGTTCTTTATGATTGTTTGCTACATGAAATATCTTCATGGTGCGTCTTTCCACAAAAGGGTACCTAATTATGTCTGGAGAATTGATCTGACCTTTGTTTTAAAGAACACAGCAACTTGCCTTGGTAGTAAATCTACTACTAATCTGACTTTCAAAGACAACCCATGACCCTCTAACTCTTCCAACGCCCGGTTCCATCAATAACGTGCTTGATAAACAAACATGTTCCCTTACTTATCTCCTCTTGGTGTGTGTTTCTCAGCCACAGACCTTCCTCCCTGTGGCAGGACAGTCACTGCTCTTTAACCAGGCTGCACGCTGGGACAGTATTGGAACCGTACCATATGCAGAGACCATTTGAAACAGCAAGAATCCAACTGTTCATAGAGGCCAAAACCTTACATTCTCACAAACTCAGGAATTATTAACATCATTCATGAAGTGCTCACGTTTTGCATAAATGGAGGAATGAGCTTAACTGTGAAGATAAGTGGAATTCAGGTGGATCTAAAGGAGGAGATGGTACACACTCCATTTTGGTGTCATTTCTACAAATAACCTGACTTTCCCTAGAGAACTAATTTAAGACTTGCATTCGAATGCCTGCGTAAAAGGGCTTGTTTACTGACTGATCATCTTTATGATGTTTGGTGTGCATCCGTGGTGTTCTAAAACAAGTTAGGAGCCACAGAAAGCTGTTTTCTACGCCTTAGGCAGAAGCCTAAGAACACAATAGAATCAAGCCTGATAAGATGCGAGTGTCATGGTATTTTACATTTTCCTTACAGTATCCTCTTGTGCTGAGCAGAGAAAATATTGACACCCTCATTTAGTAAGGAGAAGTCAGATCCCGACACAGTGGTTTGCCTAAGGTCACGGGGTTAGAAAGTGGGGGGCTGAAACCAATCTACCTCGTTTTTTCCTTTTCAAAGGCCTTTCCCTTATTTCAGTGTTTTCTTCTAATAAATGATGAGGGAAGCCTCAACACTGAGCAATCAAATAATCTGAGCAAACTACTGTGTCTCCCTGAAATCGCATTTTCAGGGGCTAAACTGATTGAGAAAAATGACAAATTTTGAAACGCAGCCAATTTATATCATACTTCTGCATAAGATGTTTAGTTGCAAGATAATTTATTTTACATTTCTAAAATAACCTACAGGACCTTTTATGCATTATGATGCTCATTTCTCTAAAGTTAGAATTTTTTTTTTTAGCCTCATACTTTATTTTTGTATTTAGGTTACTTTTTAACTATGCAGGGGTTGGTTACCTTTAAGAGAAGGCAGGGCACCAACATTCTCATGTTGGAGAAAAGGTCGAAAGATGACCTTTAGAACACCAAAATTTAACAAACAAATGTGTGCTGTAGACTTAAGCGATACAAAGTAATAGCTTTGGTCCCTCAGCTCTGGAACCCTGCCTTTTTCTTGACTCGGGAGGCTTACTTTTAGCTTATTTCAAATAAAAATCTCTGAAAGGCACAAAATGGCATATGAGTGGCTATTTGGTGCTCATTTTGATGCATCCCGCATTCTAGTCCGTATCGTGAACACCTGATGCTCCTTCTGTCTCGCCATGAGCCCCCTTCATCATCCCTGCACTGGTACAGAGCTCTGTTCCTGGGAACCCTGGGTTGGGCATGCCAGGAGCTCACCTGTGTGTCAGCAGTGGGCAAGTCTTGTGCAAAGGGACACCCTGTCAGCTCCGGATGACAGAGCCCTATTTTAGGTCCAATGGACTGAAATGCCCGATGGGCACATGGACTTTGAAACCAAGAGATCGAGAAGGATCAAGCTAGCACCGTGAAGGAAAGGTGATGCTTAGAATTTATTCAGATTCACTTCATCGACCCAACCACGATTCAGCAACTCACGCTGCCCTCCTGGCCTACGCCATGCCAACGTGATACCAGAACCACAGAGCTCACAGAGCTGCAGCAAGGGCTCACAGCCTGGGGGTGGGAGGAGCCAATGCAGGTCTTCACTCCACATTTATTCAACTACTACTTCAGCACTTACCATGCGGGAAAACACCTAGGCAGTGGCCAAGGAAATGAAGAGGTGAAGTGAGCAATTAAACTCCAAGGAATGCAGAGTGTAATGAAATTTATAAAATAGTTAAGCTGGTAATTAATTGCTAAGTGTTATCACAAAGGTGTACCCTTATTTATTAGTCAGGGTGCCCATCATCTGGGTCTCCTCAAATTTCTCCTGGGCCAGTCTTGTTTTCTCAAAATCCAATGATAGGTCAGGTCACTGATTTCTTATATCCCTTATTTCTCTGCATCTAATCATTTTAGCAAAAGGACTTTGCTTTCCTCAGATTTGGAGAAGCTGTCTGTCAATCCTCATGTGTGTAGGAGAGAAGGTTGGCGATCCACGCTGTCTACACTGTGAACACTGCCCACCATGAAACACACTTGCTTCCTCCAAGGCATCTGTGTTATGCTTCTTTCTTTCATAACACACTCCTTGCCTCTCTGGTTGATAGGGATTCAAGTTCTGTTTAGGTTTCTTCTAAGGAAAAGACAATTTCTAGGAGAAGTGAATAAAATTTACCAAGGTCCATCCTCTCTCCTGGTTCTCCTGGCTCACCCTGCCTGTTCCCAAGAAGGGGATGTTATGAAGTATTTCCCTTAATAAGAGATTATTTTTCCTCAGAGTAAAATGCTAAATGGAAAATTAGTATATGTCCTTGCTCCTCTTGGGCTCACCTCTCCTTCCTGCCCTCAGAGCTCATGTTTAATGGGTAACATAAGCTGGGTATTCTATCAAATGTGTGAAATGTGTTAAGAAGAGTTAGTTGGCTAAAACTTTCAAGAATATCAAGAATACAGCTCCATGGATATAACTGTGCCCAATGTATAGATTAGGACACGCATTCAAAGAAACTAAATAAATTGTGAAATTTGTAAGATTAAAAGTGGTGGGTCAGGGTTTTCAATGCATGTTTTGTGTGAAATCCTGAAGGAAGCTTAATTCTGGGGGTGATAAAAAGGTAAGGGAGGTTTCCAGAAAAGATTTCCTGAGGGTAGATGTCTTCTGAGAGGAGTATTGAGTCTTTAGGAGGAAGTAGCCGGACACGGGAAAGAAAAAGGCATCTAGTCAAATAGGTCCCACTTGATATCCTGATGGCCATTCCCCTGTGCACGGGGAACCCGGGGCCCGACGAGGGGCAGAGAAGATGTCAGCCCAGGGAGGATGACAGAGTTCTCTTGTCAATCACAAACCGTACAGAGCACAGACCAACATATAAAAACACTAACATTCAAAGGAAGTTTGATTTTGTGGGAAAAAGATGATTTCAAGAAAGTAATAATCAATGACTTGGAACAAGAACATGGAGCTGATATTAAGGAAGAATGTAAGTATCACTGTGACTGTAACTTTGTTTACCCTCCCCTCCTGTCCACGACTGGACCCACGGGATGGGCTCTTGTTCCATGGAATGGGGTGGCATTTGGCCATCACCGAAGATCAAGGCATTGTTTTCCTACAGGGCCCATTTTGGTTCATACAGGGAGAAACAAATAAACCATCCGCACTTGAAGTGAATGAAATTGTGAGCACCAATACAACGATGTGAGATCAAAGGTCCTTGTGTGTATATGAAAAGCTTCCAGATGATTTAGGGAATCATAAAATCATTTCTCAGACTATCATCAAAATTAAAATTTGATATTAAATAAATATCTCAGATAATTCACAAAACACCAGTACATCTGTAGATCTACAGAAACTGAGGAACATCACTAGAAATCCTTTCATTTTTATTTTCTGATTCAAAAAGTATTAAAAAAGGGAAATATATCCAAAAACACTCCGAGTTTCAAGAAATATTAAATTTGCCACCTGGAAAGAAGTACAGACGTCATGATCCCCTGATTTTGTATATACTTAATAAAAGATTGGAAATATTTTTGCCCAGAGTGACACAGAGAGAATGGTAGCAAATTAGTGTTAAAATTTTTCTATAAAAGCTATTAATAACAGCTTCTAAATTGCAAGTTTGGCAGTCCAGAATAAAAATATGGCCCTTTGGTTCTGAGATTTATTTCACAGCATTTGGCAGGAACCATCTATGAAATGTAGATGTAGCTGATGTGGTCAATTTCAAAATGATTAAAATGAACTTAACTTAAATAAGGGTGTACCTGTTCCTCTTTGTTTTGTGTGGCCTGTTAGTCATAACTTCTTTAGAAGACGGTTCAAGAAAGAACTAGGCAAAATATTTAATAATATATGTGATGACAAGTTACAGAGTAAATTATGGTGATGCTAGCAAGTATCTGGATACAAAATTAAGAAGACAGGAATTAATTTCTTGAGGACACTATTCCCGAGTCATATTAGGTAGTATTAACAATGAAAGAACAGACAGCAACTTCAGTTAAGTTTTAGAAGAAATAATTTAGATTCTCTAATTGACAAAGTTCGAATGCATCCACTGACTATGAACTCTTCATATAAAATATCACCATTCCTAAGAAACCTGAAAGATCATGAATAAAACCTGTGGAAGAATGCTTTGAGATGCATAAATTGGTCCACCAGGAAGCAAAGACATGCTCAGCATGAAGCCCACTAACATGGACGTGTTTTTAGCAATTTAAGATGTTTTCTTCCAATATTAGGAAACATCATGTTATGAGATACATAGACTATATGTTGAAATTGGTTCTGAATTCTATAAGTAAACAATAGAAGGAGGGGAAATCTTGAGCTGAATAAGCCAAAGGGGAAAAATAACAAAATGCGAATGTTCTCTGAAGTGTGAGTCCTGGGGAAGTGCAACAAGGCCTTGAAGAGATTTGTTGCACCCTGATGCTGGATAAACAGCTGAAACAGACTTTAAATTACTCTCATTGTTTTCTCCCAAAATTCAAAATCAGAAATACAGGGTATTTTCTTCATGAGCAATGATTTCTGCTGGGGCTCACACAGATTTCTTTTCTGCCCTTCACACTGCACATTTAGTTTACTTATTTGCTGGCATATAAATGGTTGGATCATTAAAACCACTGTTTCTCTCCTCAGTGACCCACACTTAATTATGGCTCATCTGGTTATAGCAACAGTGCCAGGGAAAAGAGCATGTTCAGCAAGCTGTTTTTACAGTGTTCACTTGAGGACATTAAGGACCTTCATCAGGTCCTTATCATATGATGATACATGTTTCACTTTTCCCCAACACCTGGGCAGTTGTCCAGCACATTCCTTAGGCTTTTTTCTCATGATGCCAGTCTTTACGCATCCATACGTCAATACATGATAACACTGCTCCCATATTGTTAACTCACTTATACACTTGCCTGAAGGTGGATTTTTTAATTTAAATGTAAATATAATAGCAAAGTTCCAGGCAGCATGGCTCCAATCATATCTACAAAGCTTCTATCTTGAAGTTTCTATGTTACCAACAATCTTCTAGTGTGAGTTTTTATACGCCTAAGTAGCCAACTATTGAGTATTAAGGTCAAGGAATATTTTGAGGATTTAATCTCTTTTTGGGGTTGGAAAAGCCACCCTAATATTCACTGAGCCATTCATTTCATAACTATTAAAATAGACAGTCTCCCAATAGAACAAGTGAAATGGCATGCTACACGAGAAACCAACATCTGCTTTAGCTAAAATTATAATATATGGCTTTGAATGTCAGAGAGGAAATCAGAGTCATGAATGTTTAATCACTGAATGTTGTAGAAAAAAGCCTTTGGCTGCATGAGCACTAAACATAGATGCTAGGCTTCACCATGACTCACTGTCACACCTTCTTGAACATGGGAGAACCGTGTCTACTCAGAAAGACATCAATGTTTATTCATAATTTTCACGTTTCAAAACACTTTTGGATCTTATCCTTATAACAGCCCCATGATATAAGTGGGGCAGGTGTTTGAATTCCTGTGACGGATCCAAAGCCAAAAGCACACAGAGTTTACCTAACTTCACCAGGATCAGGTTACCTGGTGTCCCAGTTCTGACTGGAGGCCAGGGCAATGAGGAACACATAGTAGGAGAACATTTATCCCATATGTTATCCTCTTAGTGGAGGAAATCATATTTTATGGCATAATAATTTCCTCTACGTCCACATTTAGTTCCTTTGGGGACCTCTATAATAAACTAATATTCACATATATAAACGTAGGTCTCTACATAACGCAGGAATGATTCTCTAACCTTAAAGGTAGTAAATTCAGTGTATCCTTTTCATGTGTTTACATACAGGAAAGCATAACAAAAGAGCTATAACCCATTTACAACCAAAGTAAATGGGGGGAGGTCATTCAATAATTTAGCAAAATAGGTTCTCCATAAGAATAATTAAAGAAGAAAAAAATGAGATCCAGAGTGTTTAGCGAGAAAATAAGTGATAGCATCATTCCATACAGATGTCACCTGATGATAAGCATGATAAAAGGAAGGATACTACTTAAAACTGCAGTGGTAATCAAAAGTCCAAATTCACCGCAGTGTATAATCATAGATAGGAATTCGTGTATAAATTCTCACACAAGTAATGGCCTCTTGTTTCAAGTAGTTAGATGTTTTCAACTGAAAGATCCTATCACGGTATTAGAATTAGAGGCTCCCAAGGCTAAAATGAACATTGAAGATCAAATCTGTCCATCTTCCTCTTCACACCCTCCCATATTAAATGGCTTGTCAAAGGCACTCACAGAGAAACAGAACTAGACCTGCTGCATTTCACCAGGTAACCGAAGTATTTGAAACAGCAGATATTCATTCTAGATCTAGAATAGTAAGAGTTTGCATTTTGACAATCCCGAGCCTTTTGTCTTCCACCACCCCTCCTGCAACATGGAGTGGCTTTATCAAAGGTCACTCTGTGCTGTTATTTTTAAATAAGCCGAAAACGTGCAACTGGAAAAGAAAATCTGTCAACCAGCATGGTCTGCATGATGTTAGGCTCCTTGGATTTAAAGAAAGGAAACAAATTCAAATGAATATCAGATATACTGATTAAATATAACTATGCTTTCTTCATTGTAAGACTTCAAAAAATTTTCACATGGTTAGAATCCATTGGAGGTCCAGAGATAATCAGGTTCAATTATTTTAGGATGTATATGAAAAAACAAGAACAAGAAAGAGGAGGATGGGGAGAGAGAGGAGAAAGAATACCAAAATGGTGTTGCCAAACAGAAAGGTGTGAGGACGTAGATTAGGTATTTATCATATCTTAATACAAAATGATAGTTAATGTAACTGTGATATGCATAAAAGTTAGAGGATATATTTAAGCATTAAATAATAGCCATTGGTGGGCGCCTGGGTGGCTCAGATGGTTAAGCGTCTGCCTTCGGCTCGGGTCATGGTCCCAGGGTCCTGGGATCGAGCCCCGCATCGGGCTCCCTGCTCCTTGGGAACCTGCTTCTCCCTCTGCCTCTCTCGCGCGCTCTGTCTCTCATGGATAAATAAATAAAATCTTAAAAAAAATAAAAATAAATAATAGCCATTGGTAATGGCAAAATGCATGGGAGGGATTCAATTTTAAGAGGCATTAACAAACATCTCCTACTTCCTCTTCTCATGGGATTGTGGCCCCAAGAAGCACATTATACCTGCTGTTTCATTTGCATAAAGCATAGGCATGAATATGCATAATATATATTTCACACACAAAAAATAATATATGTTGCACACATACACATTACAGAAATAGAATATATTCCATTCTATTTAGAATATAATATAATAATAGAGCATATTCTATATAAAATATAAAAATTAAAAACTGAATATGCATATGTTAAATACATAGTTGACTCTTGAACAACATGGGTTTGAACTACAGGCATCCAATTACATGTGGATTTTTATTTATAAATTCAATCAATGTCAATAAGAACTATAAATGTGTTTTCTCTTTCTTTTAATTTTCTTAATAACATGTTCTTTATTGTAAGAATACAATATAGAATATATATAACAGACAAAAAGTGTGTTAATCAATGGCCTACGTTATTGACAAGACTTCTAGTCAACAGGAGGCTGCTAGCAGTTACATTTTTGGGGAGTCAAAAGTGACGTGGTGACTTTCAACTCAGCAAGGGTCAGGAGCCCTAATAGCTGAGCTGCTCAAGGGTCAACTGTGTTCTCTAATTTCCCCGTAAAGCCCTTGGCTGCATTCAAGGATGGATGTCTTCTGGAGGATTGTCACTTAAGCTTAAGTATCAAATGAGTGTCACTGCGGATCTTACTGGACTTCCACTTTAAGCACTCTAGCTGGCATCATCTGGTTGCTGCCTAATTCTGTGAGGCCGATGAGTTAAACATGTTTTTCCCCTTTTAAATGTTTGGAAAGAAAAAGAAGAGGATTACATGATGCATGAAAAATACATGAAATTCACCTGTGAGTGTGCACGCTTAGTGTCTGGTTGGAGCAGGGCTTCTGTCCTGCATGTATGTGTTGTCTGCAGCTGCGTGTGTTGAGAAGACACAACAGACACTGGACAGCCCACAAAATCTACAGTATTTCCTCTCTGGCCCTTTAAAGAAAAAGGTTGGTGGAAAGAATAGACTAATAGAGCATTTAAATACACTATGCAATAATTTATGAACTCCTTTTATTGCTGACTTGTTTTCTTTTACATATTCTTTTTAGTTATGAAGAGTCAGATATTTGTAGTATAATCATTAAAATAATTCTCAAGGTAAGTGTATGTGACTTCAAGAAGCAATTAAGTTGCAATACAGCTCTGTTAGCCAAGGTGAGGATAAACAAGTTATAAATCAAGTAAGAGTGCCTTTATTTCAAGGCTGTAAGGACTTTTAAGCATAGTTGCTTTTTTTTTTCTTACCAATGATCACGATAAACCTGAAAATACAAAATACTGAATTTTTAAAAAATATATGAATGTATTTTACACAACCATTCCACAATTTTTAATAGGCACATGTGCGCACACATATTCATCTATTTACACAGAACATATAGACATATACATGCGTTGCAACGGTAATACAAATAGAATGCAAATGAAATATTCATCAGTAAACATGGAATACTGACTGATATGTGCAGGGATACTGGGTTAAAAATCAAGAAATCAGATTTCCAGGTTCAGTTCAGTACAAACCCCCATGTGAGTTTCATCATCTGTAGAAAGAATTAAGTGCCACCTTCTGAGGTTCCTACTCTTTAAGGGTATTTAATCCAATAAATGGGCACTAGGCATATGTGGCTCTAATGCTTTTTTCTATGCAGGATACACTGTTGTTATTTTATAGGGTCAGTAAGGTGCAGTGTGTGCAAAGACTAGAATTATCAGTGGAATTTTACCAGTGGGATTAAAGTTAAATCAGCTCCTACCAATTGGGAGAAGATATTTGCAAATGACATATCCAATAAGATATTAGTATTCAAAATATAAAAAGAACTTATAAAACTCAACACCTATAAAACAAATAATCCAATTAAAAATGGGCAGAAGACATGAACAGACATTTCTCCAATGAAGACATTCAGATGGCCAACAGACATATGAAAAGGTACTCAACATCACTCATCATCAGGGAAATGCAAATCAAAACTACAACGAGATACAACCTCACACCTGTCACAAATGTTTTTGTGTTTCTTGTGTTGTTAAAGTCAACAACACAAGGAACAACAGGTGTTAGTGAGGATGCAGAGAAAGAAGAACCCTCTTGCACTGTTGGTGGGAATGCAAGTTGGTACAGCCACTTTGGAAAACAGTATGGAGGTTCCTCAGAAAGCTAAAAATAGAGCTACCCTGTGATCTAGTAATCACACTATTGCATGATTATACAAATAATACAGAGACACTAATTCAAAGGGAAACATGCAGTCTTATGTTTATTGCAGCATTATATACAATAACCAAATTATGGAAATAACCCAAGTGTCAGGTGTCCATCCATAGATAAATGAATAACGAAAATGTGATACATACACACACATATACACACAATGAAATATTACTCAGCCATGAAGAAGAATGAAATCTTGCCACCATTTGCCACAACACGGACGGAGCTAGAGAGTATAATGCTAAGTGAAATGAGTCAGTCAGAGAAAGACAAATACCATATGACCTCATTCCTATGTGGGATTTTAGAAACAAAACAAATGAACAAAGTGAAAAAGAGAGAGAGAGAGCCAAACCAAGAAACAGAATTTTAACTATAGAGAACAAACTAATGGTCCAAGGGGGGCTATGGGTGGGGGGATGGGAGAAACAGGTGATGGGGATGAAGGCGTGCACCTGTCATGATGAGCACAGGCTAATGTA
This sequence comes from Leptonychotes weddellii, assembly GCF_054177405.1. Taxonomy (NCBI): domain Eukaryota; kingdom Metazoa; phylum Chordata; class Mammalia; order Carnivora; family Phocidae; genus Leptonychotes; species Leptonychotes weddellii. Next base: position 2,956,979 of record NC_138370.1, read on the forward strand.
TGGAAGTGTTGAATCACTATGCTGTTTAATAAACCTCTTGTATCCTTTTATGAAAAAATAATACACTATATGTTAACTACCCTGAAATTAAAATTAAAAGCTTAATAAAAAAAAGAAAAAAGTTACATCACCATACTAATTAAAGAAACTGTTCCTCTTACCCTTGTTTTCTCTGGAAATTGAAAGCTAAGCCACCCTTTAGAGATAAGATGGAATCCCTCATCTTCCATTCGGAGGTCCCTAATCACTCTGGTAGACAGCAGTGTCTCCCCCACCCCATGAATAGAAGACCTAGAATCCTCCTGTGCTGAGGAGAACTTTGGTCTTTGAACATTACATGATGCTGTAAAAGACTGAATTAATTCAAGCACCAGTGCACATGCAATTTACGTGGTAGTCCCATGACCAACATTTGCATTGATTCTGACGTGAACCGCTGGAACTCCAAGTTTTCGTGTAGGCATCTGCAAGCGGGGTGGTGTGGCCTGGCCCTACTCCACGCTCTTGTCTATTCCACTGATCTATGCCAGGGAGCAGGTAAAAGATGCCTAGTAAGCACACGTTCATTGCAATCAGCTCATTAGCTCTGATATTGTATGAAGCAACACTTTCTGTAAGTACATAGTTCAAGGACAAATCACAAGCCCCAAATCCTAACAGTTCTGGAATTTTAACGGTGGGCTAAAACATCCACATTTGACTAAGAGTTCTCCTCTGCTTGAGACCGCACATGTGCTTAGGATATTTAGGCAAATCCCACTGCCATCCCTATTTTGGAGTCCCATATCACTTACCTCTTAGCATCTTCAGGCCACTTCTTCTAGTTTCTAAGTGGGATCTGGGGCAAATTACTGAACTCTGTAAGCTTGGTTTCCTCCTCTATAAGCTGATATACTTTGCAGCTTTGTGTGTGCAGATGATATAAGAGAACAAACCATATATCATAGTGAACGCCGCCTAGTAAATAAATGTATTTATCATATTTCGGCAAGTGACTTTTTTCATCTAATGCTGATTCCCTGATGAAGTAGGCAGTTGCCTCCCCAAATCTGCTCTTTTTACAGGTTTTTCCAAAGAATATCCATAATAGAAAGCACAAATTAGCCTTTGCTCATTTGGCTTTTTGTGTTATTAACACTACTTCTCCACCCTACTGGAAATTACTGCAAAGTTCTACTATCTTTAAAAATTAAATAATTATACTGTATAAAATTCTGTAAGATCTTGCTGTCACAAGCTCTTTTTTACTGCTCTTACTTCCTGGTCTAGTCTCCTGGTCCTTAATCTTACACTTACTTGCAAAATTAATTGCCAAGTTTATGGTCTCTTTTATTTTTAATACTGCTGAAGTATTGACAGGTCTCTTCAAATTAGAATTAGGTTTCTGAGGGTGGGTGATTTTTTATTTTTTTATTTTATTTTTTTATCATTCTGTATCTCTCCTGGGATTTGAAGAGTGCTTAGATGACAGTGGGTGTTTGATTAATATTTATTGAGTGCATTTCGTATAAAAATATTTTAACTAATGCCATAAAGAGAAGAAAACATGGATTGTTGGCATCTGACAGATGTCCTCCCATCCCAGATCTCCTGACATCAACTGTCTGGAAGATGAAATAGTTAATAACTCCAAGCCCCACCTCGACCACTTGTAGAGTGGGCAAAATCACCTGATGCTATGGAACTGTGAGGATTACATCAGAAAACATTTTCAATGTCATATCTGTTACCCAGAAAAAGCAGGAGGAAAAAAAGGCATAATTAGAAAAGAAGGATTACTACATGTTCAGAAATAATACAAGATAAGAGTATTTTTTAAAAAAAAACATTTGGTAATGACGTATCCCTTGGCTGTCATCCTCTGCAATTGACCTATTAACTGATTTAATACACAGTGCTTACTGTGTGCTGAGTGCTGTTTTGAAGCACTTTAAAATGTTAACTTATTTTATTCTTAGGACATCCTGATGAGATAGATACTACACTCATGTCCATCTCACAGATGAGAAAGCTGGGGTCCAGAATGTTGGGTAAACTGCCCATGGTCCTATAAACTAAAAAAAGGATGGAATTCAAGTCAAAAATGTCAATTCTTTATTCCGTGCTCCTAACTTTATGCTCTGATGTCTCTTTTCTGTTTTTTTTCCCCCCTTTAAAAAGTTTTCCTGTGGAAGACTAAGAAAGAACAAGCTAAGGAACGGACATACAGTACTTAAGGAACCCATGAAGAAAATCTGAGATAATTTAATCGATACCAAGAATGAGAAGATTAAAATTCCAAGCAGTACTTTATAAAAACGGAATTATGACAGAAGATAACTCTATTTAAATGAGTATAGTGAAAAACAAGTCCATTTAGTCTATATTTTTTAAAGGATGTAGGGGATTTAGGGGATCTAAAAAACAGGTAGATGGGGCCAGGCAGGAGAAGGCTAAATTTCAGGATTTTAAAGGGGAAGTAAGCAGAAATTCCTTAAGAAAATGAGCCATATTGTTGATGAAAACTTGTCTTTTAAGTGAGATAAGGGATTTTAATCAGAAAGAGTGGGAGACTCCTTTATCAGAGTGGACCGGTTGGCTGTGGATGTTTAACTGGACATTCAGCCCTGCAATCTGCATCCATCCACCTGCTGTCCACGCACTTCGCTTCTGGTCTGCTCAGCGGAGCCCACGTCTGCAGCCTCTGACACCCAAGGGGTAGGCTGGGCTTCGAAAGGAAAAGTAGTTTTAAAAGAATAAGAGCATTGCTATTTATTTCAAAGTACTCTTTACATTTGTTTGCTTTTCAATTTGTAGAACAGAGAGAACACGATCTTGAATTTATTGTGGAAAGTAGATGATAGATCTGTATACAGAGTAGCACAGAGAAGGAGCTCAATAAATTTCCCTTCCTTTTATCACTGGCTTGGGATCCTCTCCACCCACTACAAGATAGAGGAACAGGAGGGGAGAGGAGGAGAAGGGAGGGGAGGGGAGGGGGAAGGAGAGAAAACTTACAGAAAGGCTGATAGGCTGATAAGATTTTCAAAGGCAAACCACTTTTTTACATAATTTTATAACCAGTTTTTCTTTATTGAGTCTGAAAGAAAGCCACCAAGCATGTATTTTCAGTTGAAATAGATAAAATAAATACATATAGGCTTTTGGTTAAATTTCAAAATGAAAGGGAATTGCTCTGTACTTTGATTCCCCAATATTGGCTATTTCTCCCCCTCCCAATATATTGGCATTGAGGCCACTTAAATCCATGGCTCACAAGGGTTACAAAAATAGTTTTTAAGTGCTCAAATACAAAGAGTTCTTTCTGAAACTGTTAGAAGGGATGAGATCATAAAACTTAACCCGAGCATTCAAAATTAAACCTAACATCTCAGTAACAAACTTTAAAAAAGAATTGTAATAGTAAATGTTTGTTTCCCCTTTTACAGAAGAGGCAAAATTCAGTGTTCCCTACCTAGCAGCAGCCCACAGTGGATCATGGTGTCGTTCTTCAGTGTACTTTTTCTAGAACAAATATCAGGCGAGCATTTCAAACAGAACAGAGAAATATATAGAAGTTGCTCCCATTTATTGTTACCTGGTAGGTCTTCCAAGATGGCCCAAGCCAACCTATCTCCATTTCTTTTATTCATCATCACCCCCTGAAGGAGTCTTTCTAGATTTTTTCCCCTAATCACCCTCCCTCCAGCCACGAATTTTAATAACACAGGTTCACAGAATAACAGTTTATGCACTGTGTGTGTGTGTGTGTATACATATCTATGTCTCTTTAAAGATTTTTTCATGGCTTTATTGAAATATCATTGACATACCACTATGTGAGTTCAAGCTATACAACCTGTTGATTTGATTGATTTGATACACTTATATATTATGAAATGAGCACCACCATAGCCAGTTAACACCTCTGTCTTGTCACATAATTACCATTTCTGTGGTGAGAACATATAAGATCTACTCTCTTAACAACTTCCCAGTATACAAAATAGTATTATTAACTATAGTTACCATGTTGTACACTAGATCCCCAGAACTTATTCATCTTATACCTGGAAGTTTGTAGCCTTTGGCCAATATCTCCCCACCCCCAACCCCCAGCCCCTGATAATGACCGTTCTACTCTGTTGCTATGGGTTCAGCTTTTTAAAGATTGCACACGTAAGTGAGATCCTGCAGTAGTTGTCCTTCTCTGACTTATCTCACTTAGCATAATACCCTCAACGTGCATCCATGCTGTCGCAAATGGAAGGATTTTCTACTTCCTCATGGCTGAATTACAATCCTCTGTGTGTGTGCACACGCATGTGTACCATGCCTTTATCCTCTTACCCCTGACGGACACTTAGGTTGTTTCTGGATCTCGGCTGTTATGAATAATGCAGGACTGGGAATGTCGATAGCTCTTTGATACCCTGTTTTCACTTCCTTTGGATCTATGTCCACAAGGAGGATAGATGGATCATATGGTAGTTTCACTTCTAATGTTTTGAGGAGCCTTTATATTTTCCATAGCGGCCAAACCAATTTACATTCCCATCAACAGTGCACAAGATTGGGAATCCCTGTACAACTGTGCTTCATATACAGAAAAGGCTTTTTCTCCTGCTAATATTCCATTGCCCCAATGTGAGGATCTTATCGCCCCACCTTCTTCCTCCCCCCTTCCCTCTGAGGGACGTGGAAGACACTTCTAAGGTTTGCAAAGCTAATAAAGTAGAAAAATAACCCGTTCCTGTTCTGCCCTGCTCCCTAGTCTTCCCATCCCACAGAGACTGAACCAGGAGCTCCTTCCCACTGATGGTCACGTTTCAAAGTGTTGGCTCTAAGGTTCTTCAGGAAGACATTCCTAAGCTGTAAAACCGTCTAGAGGCTTCTAAGAAGATTTACATCTCAAAGGGGCAGAGAAAGGACTCACAATTACAAGTTTATTCAAGATGTGGGGAACATTAAAGGCCCCTTAGTCATATTCATTCCCTTAAAATGACCAGAAATCTCCCCTGAGAAAATAATGTACCCCTCTTTAGTTCCTGCTTACAGGTCATCATCATTACCCTAGTTGATATAATAAGATATAATTGGCTTTTCAAATTTTTTTCTAAAGAATGCATTTTTAGCAAGGCAATCTCCTGTCTTGCTTTCTAGAAGAACCTGCATTTCCTCAGCTTAAAAAAAGAAATCATGAAAATAATGCAGCGTAACAGAATGTCTCCGGCTAAAATGATTAGCAGCGTGGAAACCGAATCAAGGCACCCAACAAAAACACGGGAAGGGATTTAAAATGTTTAAATTTTACTTGAAAACCCCTATGCTGTAATAGAACTCCAGTGAAATTTTACTAAATATATTCACTTTCAATTGTGAGGACATTTTCCTTTTTAATCAGTGGCTATGGGAAGTTAACAAAAAGAGCTCAAATATTTTTAATGGCTTTAGAAATAGGACATGAACTTATACATAGACTATTCACACATTTATTTTTAATTTTGTAATTCTGCTCAAAATAAATACCTTCCCCTTGTATGGAGATGGAAAATACATGGATATTGTTAATGCTCGTACTGTGCACTTTAACTCGACTTCCTTTAAGAAAAGCTATGATACATTCTGCATTACACGCACCCCCTGGAAATTGCACAGCTAATTGCAATGCCGAGGTAATCAAACTGTACATTAGCTTGGTTTTTTTTTTTTTTTTTTTCTCTCGCATTTCTCTATGTTTGGTTTTCTTTTAGAATTTTTAAATCTGCCTGGCTAGGGTCTGGGGGAGGGGAAGAAAAGAGGAAAACTCTCTTCTACTGGACCTGATTCTCTCTTTCCAGCCAAAGCTGCTGGCCTTAGGGGAGGTCTTCCCAGCCTGGCACTGTAACAAAATCCTCTATGAATCATCTTGCCACTTATGTGGAAGACATCAAGTGGATACTTAAGTTTCTCTCTCTCTCTCTCTCCTTGATTTGTTTACTTTGAATACTAATGAAGAGTGTGGACATTTGCTTCCCACAATCACAGTTAAAACTTAAAGCAAATGCCAGTCTGGCTTTGCCCCTCCCTCCTGCCACAGTGCTTTTGGCCTGAAGTATCAGATTTGAAACATTGACTCCAACAGTCAAAACTGATACTTAAAAAAAACCCAAAATGTTAAAAATAATAATTATAAAAAGACAGACACTTTAGTCCAGTTTGTTCTTGGAATCACCATCCAGGTTATTTTTCCCTTAGATTCCATTAAGGACAGAGTTCTAAAAATCTATCCATATCATAGTTTTTATTTGATGTGTAAATCTCTTTTGAGGTTTTAAACATGAAGTTTCAAGATAATCTTTTTGTTATATTTTGTTTTAAACATTTTTTTAAATCTGTTGAATGAAATTAAGCCCTGGATTTTTATGGAGGAAGTTGAAGACAGGCAGGGGGAAATTCTCAATAAATATAAGTCTCAAATGTTTAGACAGGAGATATGTCCTTTGGCAAGAAACAGCATCATTGCAAATAGCTTAAAGCAATGCACTTTTTTTTTTCATTTAAGGACTAGAAATATGGATTTCTCTTCTTCATTAAATAAACATCTTATTGCTCACATGAGTTTATTTTCTTTCCTCTATCTTAAAGTTAATAGAATCACAACTGGGTGATCATCACAATTGCATGGGTACATACGTGTGTGCTGTGTATTTTTCAAAGGCCTGAGGTAGTAGCAACAGTAGGGCAAATATTGGTTCCTAACTCTTGCCAGGCAATTTTAGACAAGGGGATTGCACAGTTAAGAAGGGATTTGAGATCTTCAGAATAGTGAAGCCAATGAAATATAAATAAATTGTAGTGACAGAGACTGTATGAGCAGTAGGAGTTCTTACCGATTCAAATACAGGGCATTTGAACCCCTATATGAGACATGACTCAGTTATGGATCATGGCAAGGTTTGGTGGTGAGTGAAGAGGGTGTGGCTGAGGTGTGGAAGGAAAGCCAGTTCTGCCTTAATTCAAAGTTCACTTGCTGGAAATTAGCATTTCTCTAACTGAATTTCTCTAATCTTCTATAAATCTACAAAGAGATAATTATGTTTCAATATTAGTCATTAAGGTATAATCTCAAGCAAAAAAATAAAACCGTGTTTAAAGTAAAAATACATAACATCTGCTTTGCATTTCATTTAACTGATTCCATGGAATAAAGAATATCATGAGAATGGTCTCTGACGGCAATAAAAGTGAAGTAAGAATGTTTAATGCTTTGCATTCAATAAACTGTATTCCACTGTTGATCTCAAAAAGTAATCACTGCATCTGCCTTTAACAGTTATATCTTCACATAACGAATTAGTAAACTCTCTTTATTAGCAATGGATAAATGTCAGTTAAAAAAACTCCAATAGCACACCTCGTGGCCAGATGTGGGTTTCATTCTCCCATAAAAGGAACCAGGGACGCTTGGAGAAATGGTGGTTTCTAGGATTGGGGGAAGGCATATACAAGATGAGTCTTCCAGAAAGTAAGGAAGGGTCCAAAACCAACCAAACCAAACCAAACCAAACACCCCTGTTAATGGGGTATGTTGACCAACACAGAGCCAACTGGAAGAGCTTCCGTTCATCTAAGGTGGCACAATTACAGCAAAAAATAAAAATTACTATACTTTAATCTGAAGTATAACATGTTCCTGAGTTCATATTGAGTTCAATAAAAACATGAGGAGAAATAGAAATCTCCAGTGTCGAAGCATACAAAATAATGGATGTAGACACTTCACCCTCAGGGAGGTGGAGCATGACTCCCCATCCCCCAGGCTTGGACTTGCTTTCAAAGAGTGAAATACAGAATGGGGACCACACAGGGAACGTACACAGGAGGAACCTGACAAACTCTACCTCAGTCGTGTGCGCGAGGCCAACATCAACAGCGATCCATCAGAGTGTCAGTGAGATCACATAATGCAATGAGAATGGCACATTACCTCCGAGATTTTCCTCCCCCAAACCCCTACCCCAGACCAATTACAAGATAAACAGACAAATCCCAATTGAAGGTCATTCTGCAAAATTCCCGACTGTCCTCAAAACTGTCAAGGTCATCGAAAACATGAACAGTCTAAGAAACTGTGACAACCAAGAGGAGCCTAAGGAGACATGAGGACTAAATGTAATTTGGCATCCTGGATGGGGTCCTGGGACAGAAGGAGGACTTGGAGAAAAAATAAGGAATGTATGCTATTTAGTTAATAGTAGTGTAATGATGCTGGTTTATTAATTCCTACTGTAAGATCTTAATAACAGAGGAAAATGAGCAGGGAGTATATGAGACCTCCATTCTAAATTCCTCTATGAATTGGAAACTGTTCTAAGCTTTGCACAGTTGCAGTATCGTAGCCAATGAGGTTTATCCAAGGCGCGATCATTGCTAATTGAAAACTGTTCCAAAAAATAAGTTATTTCAAAAAAAACCTTACAGAACTACTGCATCATCAGCTCATTTCTATTAAGTCCTCAACTATTATCATTTAATTTCATCTTATTTAATTTTCCTATGTGCAAGAGTGATTCTTGAACATAGCAAAGATTTCTAAAAATATTATGGAGCTATGATACTTTAATAAAAGCTTTCACTTTAAATTAGAAGGAAATCCTCTATCCTCTTTTTTTTCCCTCCAGGGAGGGAATGTTGTGTCATCTTATTAGCAGGATTTCCTTTAGGGCCCTTTCCCTCTTTGATGGATTTGTTGTAGGCAAGGAACCCTGGAAGATAGGGCTCTAGCCAAGGGATATTTCATTTATATATAGATACATGCAAATGCTTATTTTTTTCTTTTCCTTTAAATCAGAAGCTATTCATGAGGCATTAGGAAGGAAACTCTCACTTTATTTATTTATTTAAAAGTCTTGGGTGTCTTTTCTGAATAGACTCGATAAATACTATTAAGGGAAAACCAATACACTCTGATGAAAACCCAAAAAAATTCTCAGGGAAATGACATGATCACGTTGAATTGAAACATCGATAATACAATCAATCATCAAGCACACATATGATAGAAACATAGCATTAGCAACTGTCACTTTCTTGACCCACCTGCTAGACAAGTGTCCCCCTACCCCTCTCCTTTGAGGTCACCCCCATAAGCTACATACAGGACTAGACATGACGGAGGATTGACAGTGGTACCCCAACATCACCACTGTTACAACATATACATTCAGAGTGTTTTCTAGTTGAGAAAGAAAAAAGCAAACCAAAATAAGAGACATATCAAAAGATTCAAGTCAGAAATAACTACTTTAGTGTAAAGCTCAGTTAGATTATAGGTACTGAAGGATATCAGGAAAAAAAAAACTGGGCTCAAGTAACCCAAAAACTCTTTGTGGAGGAAATGGGAATTAATCCCTCTTGGAGAGCAAAAAGACTCGGCTTACCAGCTAGCACGCCCAAGGTGAGAGTGATCACAGAATGTCTAGAAAAAAGTGGGCTTGTCAGCCTGATTGAAGTGACTCATGCTGTTAGGAAATGAGAAGAAACACCAAAGACATAAAAAGAAACACGTAGAGTCTTGAAAGCAGGGTGAGGGAAGCTTGTTTTCACCCTGACATTTTTAGGTTAGGGGGTTAGAGGACAAAGCAGTTATGAGACATCCATCAGTGTCTGGAATGGAACAAGAGTGAGTAGGGAAGACTTTGGAGTGATTCTTCCTTAAGTAATGGAATCTGCCTAGAAGGGCCACAGGGGGAATGAAAGGCGGGGCCTTTCAGGGTGATTTGGAGACAAAGGTGGGATGAAGGGAATGAAGTCATACAAGAATCAACAACATGTCCCAGGTTTTCAGTCTGAGAGGCTTGAAGAACCATCACAAAACTAAGAAAGAAAGAGAGATTTGTGAGCATCCAAGGCCTGCTACGGATAGATTGGAGCGGGTCACATTTTTGGACATGTTTATTGGTAGGTGTGACAAGCTTGTTCAGAAACAATGGCCACAGAGAGGTTAAAACACGGTAATAGGATCTAAGATGAGCTGCCATAAAACCTTAACTGTCCCTAACATGGACTTATGCAACATTAGGGTCAAATAATGAAGAAAAGGAATATTCAGAGTCTCCAAGAATGAGTACGTGAGACAGTTCAGATGGTCTTTTGATGATAGAGAATATGCAATTACCTACTCAGTGATTTGAGGAAAACACAGTGTCATGTCTCCAAAACAATGGGTCTCATGGTCTAGGGTGAGGGTAATCATGCTCTTCATCGTCCAAACAGGGACACTTCTGAAAGGAAAAGGGGGCACTATTTTTAGCTATTTTTCATTATAGAGGCATGAATTTGTACTCTTGCTGAGCTTCTAAAAACCACCTCAGCCAGTCTCCATGACTGGCAAATCCCCAGGACCATTAGAATAAAAGTTTTTTCCTAAAACACCGTAGCCAACATCTTAGTGGGACTAGCCTCCAACTGGCAGCTTCCCTAGAGGCCTGAGGGTCACTGGCTGAACCACACAGAATAGTGGCCATGGAGCAGGACAGATGGAAAGACAGGAAAGAATGACCCTGGGAGCCAGGGGATGGAGCCAGAAGTGAAAGGCAGAGCTGTAAAGACAAGTTGTCTCCATTTTCACCATCTGGGTCCCCCTCCCTGTCTCCCTGCGCTGTCCCCGCTGCATTACCTCTGTCACTAATGTCCTGTGGCTAATGTGTCAGCTGGACTGGCCAAAGGAGGCCCAGAGAGCTGATAAAGCATTATTTCTGGGTGTGTCTATGAGGTTGTTTCTGGAGGGCGTCAGCAACTGAGTCAGTACAGTGAGTAAAGAAGACCGTCCCCAGCGCAGATGGGCGTCATCCAATCCACTGAGGGCCCGGCCAGAATGGAAGAGAAAGGGGAAGGAAGGGGCATTTACTCTTTCTGTTTGAGCTGAGAGCTCCCCCATCTTCTTCCCCCAACATCAGAGCTCCTGGATCTCAAGCCTTCCCATTTGGACTGGAACTGCACCCCAGGCCCCCGGCTTCTAGCTTGCAGATCAGATGGTGGGACTTCTCGGAGCCCATAATCCTGTGAGAGAGATCCTCATCCTAAACCCCTCTCTGTGCACATCTAGACAGGTGCTATGGGCTCCGAGTCCCTACAGAACCCTGGCTGAACAACTTTATTGCCCATTTGGCCTCTCTCTGCCACTTTCTTGCATTTTTAACTACTTCATGCTTGTTTGTTTGTTTTTTTGAAGTCAAAATAGCATTCAGTGTTATCTGAAGAAAAGATAGGTGAAACTCGGCTGCAAATCTCAATGCAGGCAAAATGCCCTCTGGATCCTGCCCGACATGCTCGCTCCTGACTCTGCAGGGACATGTCGGGTGGGCGGCCCGGAGGCCCCTCTGCCACTGTTTACTCCACGGTGTTTCAGCAGCAAAAGTTCATCGCTGGTAGAAAATGCCTGCCCTCCGGTCTTGATATCTGTTCTGAAGCTAGAGAGGCACATTTCCATATTGTAATGCATCCTAACTATGTAGCACTTCTCTTTATCAAAAGAAATGGAAATACGTTGTTGAATTTATGCTGCAATGTAAAGTACACTTAACAATCATGGCAAAATAATTTATTTTCAGTGGGCTCTTTTTGTCAACCATCTCTCCTGTCATTTTTCCACATCTGACAATGAATGTACTGATATCGTTTAATCTTATGGGAGAAAAAAAAAATAGAAGAAGAAGACCTGTAGCCATTACAGAAAATTTAGGAAGTCAGAAGATTCTCTTTTTTTTTTTTTTTTTAAAGATTTATTTATTCATTTGAAAGAGTGAGAATGAGAGAGAGTACATGAGAGGGGGGAGGGTCAGAGGGAGAAGCAGGCTCCTCGCCGAGCAGGGAGCCCGATGCGGGACTCGATCCTGGGACTCCAGGATCATGACCTGAGCCGAAGGCAGTTGCTTAACCAACTGAGCCACCCAGGCGCCCGGAAGTCAGAAGATTTTCAAGAAAGAAATAAAAATTAGCTATCATCCCATCTCCTTGAAATACCTACTGTTGACAGACATTCATGACCTCTACTTCAGCATATTTTCTGCCAACTCTGTAAACTCATTTTATTTATTTATTTTTTAAAGATTTTATTTATTTATTTGACAGAGAGAGACACAGTGAGAGAAGGAACACAAGCAGGGGGAGTGGGAGAGGGAGAAGCAGGCCTCCGCTGAGCAGGGAGCCCGATGCGGGGCTCCATCCCAGGACCCTGGGATCACGACCTGAGCCGAAGGCAGACGCTTAACGACTGAGCCACCCGGGCACCCCTGTAAACTCATTTTAAATTCTCAAATAAACTCATTAAAAAATTCTATATGCAGATGTGTCATCATTTGCTCTGTTACATATCTAATAATTTTTATGTTATGTTATGTTATGTTATATATCTGCCTATTTGTTGTTGCTATCCCACTGTGTTAGGTGGTCTGATACTTTTTTAGGGGACAATGGATAATGCTCTCTTCTGTTCGAAAATGCTGCGACCATTTATATCCCCACCCAACAGCGTCCAACAGTGAGGGGACCCTAACACTGTCCTTAGCATATGAAATTTTAAATCTCTGCAAACTTGATTATAACTTGCATTGTTATTCATAACATTGAGATAGTTTCAATAAGTTTGATAAGCAGAGATGTTTTCTCATCCGATCTGCATGCTGATGCCCTTAACCAGCTACATCATTTCTCATTTGTAAGAGTTTGTGTGTCACACACTTGGACACCTACTTGACATTAAGTTTGTTAACGTGCTGCTGTAGATTTCTATACAGCTGATTTAATGATTGCCCCTTCACCCAGCATATGGTTCCTGAGCACCCACAAAGCAGGAAGAACTGCATGCAGTTACAGGGGTCCTGTGATGAATGGGATGGACGTAATTCATTTCAGAGCTCTCTCCTTTACCATTGGTTCGACTGCTTTTAAGCATTTAATTCTGCATCCTTGTGAATTTTGACGTAGAGCCATTTCTCTTTTATTTTACATTTGATGAGTTTTAAACACTGGGGTTTTAATGCATGGGATTGCTTACATGTCTTTGGAAGAGCTGAGAGAGCAAAGGGGGAAGAGAATTCATCAGCGATCAGTAACTACAGAAAGCCGCGCTCACCTCTGGGGTGAGAAGGAGGGAGAGGAGGAGGCGATGTTACCAGGGCCCAGAAGCTGGTGGTCAGTGGAGAGTCTCACGGGGACGGGGCAGGGGCTGCATGTGCGGAGGAGGGCAGTGTCCGTGCTGGAACCTTCTTTTACTTCTCTTTTAATGACTGTATTTAAACAACTTGGGATCTATTTTGTTTTGCCATGTGACGTGAGCGTTAACCCTCATCTCTAACAAATTGACTTGGGTTTATTTTAAAAGTACATGTTGTTGGAGTGGTGGGGGGTGGGAGGGATGGGGGCTGGGTGATAGACACTAGGGATGGTATGTGCTATGGTGAGCGCTGTGAATTGTGCAAGACTGTTGAATCACAGATCTGTACCTCTGAAACAAATAATACATTATATGTTAAAAAAAAAAAAGAAGAAGAAGGTAGCAGGAGGGGAAGAATGAAGGGGGGGGAAACGGAGGGGTGGACGAACCATGAGAGATGATGGACTCTGGGAAACAAACTGAGGGTTCTAGAGGGGGGTGTGGAATGGGTTAGCCTGGTGATGGGTATTAAAGAGGGCACGTACTGCATGGAGCACTGGGTGTTAGACGCAAACAATGAATCATGGAACACTACATCAAAACTAATGATGTAACGTATGGTGATTAACATAACATAATAAAATTAAATTAAAAAAAGAAAAAAAGTACATGAAAATCACACTCAGACACCGGAAAACCTGACATAGAGCTGATTCAGTCACTTTGGGACCAGCCAGGTAATTCCTCAGTGCCTCAGCTTTATCTTCTGTAAAACTAGGAGCTTGGTGAAATCATTTAGAAGGTTATTGTTTAGCTAAATATGTAAATGTCTTTTTACTAAGCTTTTAAAAATTTCATCTATTCCATAATTTGGATTTATAATATTTCTCAGGCTGCTCTGCTCACAGAAACTATGACACTATAGAGGTTGCCACCTTTTAAAATCTAAATACTATAAAATTGTCTCTTTGTGTGAATGAGTATTTTTGCCCTAATTAGTACACTTCTATAATCGTGGCAGTGCCTAAGAGAGGTAAGCAAATGATCATGAGCTACTCCGTATAATACTTTAATAGAACAGTACTTAGGTATGACACTCGCAATATTGATTATGGCAAATGATGATAGAATTCTAGTGCTCTCAACAATATTTAAATACATTTGTAACTCCCTTGTTTGTGTTCTTTCTAAACTATAGGCAATTGTAACCCCTACTATGCATCTGATTACAAACTCTGCAGGTGAAGTAGATGAAAAATCCAGAAGCCCAATTTTACTGAAGGCGTATCATGTGTGGTACACATTTTCACTGATCATGTATGCTCTAGGTACTGTATGATTCTAATTGGATTCCAACAGATTAACTGTGTTATGTATTGACTAGTGAGGTTTTTATTTTTTTTAAGATTATTTATTTATTTATTTATTTATTTGAGAGAGGAGGGAGAGAGAGAGTAAGAGAGAGCACAAGTGGGGGCAGTGGCAGAGGGAGAGGGAGAAGCAGACTCCCCGCCGAGCAGGGAGCCCGACACGGGACTCGATCCCGGGACTCCGGGACCATGACCTGAGCCGAAGGCAGTCGCTCAACCAACTGAGCCACCCAGGTGCCAGAGTAGTGAGGTTTTTTAAAAAAAATTCCACTTTACTCTCTATTCATATTTGAAAATAAATTGTTCTAAACCTTCTATGCTATGTAAGCCTGCAAAGTCTAGTAGTTATGAATACTGATTAAGTATCAGACATTAAATTAACATAGGTGTAATATATCCCTGAGAAATTAGCTTAATCATTTGCATACAAGTTGATTTGAAACATAAGAATAAACATGGTGTGATTTAGAGAAATTTCTGAATTATTCCCTTTCTTCCTCTCTCTCTCTCTCTCACATACACACACACACACCACACTCATACACACATTCTTTCTCTTCTAATATACAACAATAGCTACAATGTAACTATTCCTTCTTTCAACTTCACACTTCCCTTCAATAAGTTTTAGATATCTTTGGTCAAAAAAAAATGTTAAGAAAAAGTTTGAGGACTAATAGGCTATGTGGATGGTAATAAAGTCTCTCCTTCAAGAGGTTCATTAATTTTAAAGAGAAACAATGGTAACTTCACAGTGGAGTCACTCCCCAGACCCCACCTTAACCAAGTAGTCAATGTCAGCTTCAACAGTGAAAAGCCATATTGGTATCACGTGCCTGTGGAAAGAATTGATCACTTCTGTGGTATTCTGGCCAAAAATACACAATTCAACCAAATCGTGAGACAACATTAGACAGACCCAAATTGAGAAACATTCTATAAAGTAAGTGATCAGTAATCTTCCAAACTGTCAAGGTCATAACAGACAAGGCAAGATAGAGGACCAGACACAAATTAGAGAGGACCAAGGAGAGGTGATGGTTTACTGTCACACTGGGACCAGGATGCAAGCCTGGAACTGAAAAGTGATGCAGGAAAATGGGAGAAATCTCAGAATTTAGATAATAATAATGTGTCAACATGAACATTTTTATAACTGCACTGTGGGTGTGTAAGATTTTAACACATTGACATTCCCAAAGCCGACGCTGTCACGCATGGACATCAGGCTTGAAGGTGATGTTTTTTCTGGTTGGTATCTCTCAAGGGGGCTGGTCATCTCACGTTTTCCACCTCCCGCTCACCAAGGCTCAGCCTTACCCTGTCTCTCCCTGGTCGACCCTGACTGACTCATTTGCTTCATTCTTACAGAGTGTACAAGACTCATGGTCATTACGTGAAAGAAAATGTGTAGAAATATTCTATTAGATTAGACTGTAGGAAATAAAAGAACCTGTCTTTTGAGGTCCCTCAAAAAGATGGTATATATGGGATTTGAATTTCTTTTATCTGATACCAAAATCAGGACTTCAGAATACTTATGTTCTCAATGAAAGATGGTGGCATAATGGCATAATTAATACAGAATAAACCTCAGTCAACTAAAGACATATTGGACAAAGTAAAATATGTATTTTTGCATATGGTACTATGATAGCATTGGGCACAATGAAAGATTTCCCTTCAAAAAGAAACTCAATTCCATTAAACAAACATTACCAAAGACATCAAGATTACTGACCTAACAGTAGTAAGGCATGTTGAGTTCTTTCTCCAGAAAGTAGGGTGGAGTTACTCTGAACTACCCTGGAGCTGACCTCATTAGGCTGCAGTCCAGACCCTTAACTCTCCACTCATACCTACGCTCTCTGCTCCCAGTTCATCATTTAAGCTCTATTGAATAGCTATAATAAGTACCCCTTTGAGTATAAATTCCTCAAGAGAAAAAGATAAAAGACTTGGATATACATTAGATCTTAAGAAGGATATATACTATGGTTTTTAAGTGTAGAAAAAAATAAATTTGCACATCAGCTTTTAGCATACATGATATAAATGAAATTGGTTTGAATTTACTATTTTTTATGCTTTCACACTATTGGATCCATTAACTTTTTGTGTCTAACAGAAAGAAGAAACTAGCAACTCCAAGTTTCAGATGCTTTAAAATGATCTCAAGGAATCCTCAGGACCACCTCCCCACATTTTGTCTAGGAGGAACTCTAGGCTCAGAACTATTCAATGCTTCAAAATTACATTGTGTATAAGTGGGCAGGTGCACACTCATTTTATCATCTAAATGGCATATAGGAAGGCTTATAGAAACAACTGAGAGGTCCCAGCATCTGGGTGCACATCAGTGACTTCAGTGTGAACTATGGGAATATTCCAGACCCCATTTAAGCAGTAGGATTCTGGAGTAACAGCTGTTCCGCAATTAAACAATACTACCATCCTCTGTTCTGTGTTTCTATGTGTATTAATGTTCACAACCTGATGATTCCTCTGTTTCATAATATTTCAGCTTAACTCCAGATGATGTGCAGGGCTATATAATTCAAATTATAATTGATCCTTGAACAACAAAGGTTTGAACTGGAAGGGTCCATTTATGTGAAGATTTTTTTTTGATACATACAGTGAAGTAAATGTATTTATCTTCATTTTGATTTTCCTAACAACAGTTTCTTTTCTCCGGCTTACTTTATTGTAACAACTCAGCATATAACACATCTATAATATACATAACACAACATACAAAATATGCGTTAACTGTTGATGTTATCAGTAAGGCTTCTGGTTAGCAGGAGGCTATTAGTATATTATAGTTAAGTTCTGGGGGAGTCAAAGTCATATGTGAATTTTCCACTGCACGCGGGTCAGTGCCTCTAACCCCCACATTGTTCAAGGGTTAGCTGCACTGACCTAGTATTTTAACAGAGGACATGGAACAAGATCCTAAGCACCACAGTCTACTGAGCCCACGCCCCTTTCCAAGGGGTAGAAAAGAATGGGGCATAGGTGTGGAGAATCTCTGAGTCAGTGAATAGTTCATGTTGAAAGTATTTTTTTTATGTACTTACAGAAATTATGATTCAGAATGCCTAGAACTGCATTTAAGATATGCATGCCCTCATTCTCATGAAGCTTACCTGGATACCATGAATTCAACAGTTGTTCCTAATATTATACAGAGTAGAATAGGGGCGCCCGGTATTATATACAGTAGAGCAGGGGCACCTGGGTGGCTCAGTTGGATGAGCACCCAACTCTTGATTTTGGCTCAGGTCATGATCTCAGTTTTGTGAGATCAAGCCCTGAGTCTGGCTCTCTGCTCTGCATGGAGTCTGCTTGTCTCCCTCCCTCTGCTCCTCACCCCCACCATCTCTCTCAAATAAATAAAATCTTTAAAAAAAATAGAGTAATCTGTCCTCTGTTATGTTATTCCAGGACACCTAATGCCATGACTCTGGCAGAGTGCTCAAACCAGAAACATTTATGAACCTCAGATTCTAACAAAGGGTCCCTAAACATGGAGTGTTTAATAGATGTTTGTTGGATTTACTGCATGTGAGTCATCGCCATACTTCATTGTTCACAGAAATATCCCAGATTGAGAAACCAAATCATCAGAGTGAGGGAAACCTAGTAAAAACTATACCCTATGAGAAACATAGGGTGGGTAAAATGATTTCCTTTATGAAGATAAATCACCAATTCCCCCAAAGTCAAACGTCACCATACCAAATATTTACCAAAGTGGAACTTGAAAATTGTAACACTAAAATTACAGAATTTTAAAAAGAAACCTCTTCCTAAGTATATGGCTAATATATTAATATTAGCCTAAGTGTTAATTAATGTTACACTCTGGAAGAAAATTATTTTATGGAAATTGCTCTCAATAGTGTACTGTTTAGATAGAACTTGCGAAAAAGTTCTCAGGGACACTTCAGCTCCTTGGTAGATGTTTGTTATTGGTCAGAGTGATTTTCTTGGCTCCAGCTCAAAAGGAGCAATGCTCCCATCATCCCTAAATCACCAACACGGTCTCCAGCCTCACCTACACCTGAACCTACCCACCCTGCAAAGGACAGAATGATCTCAGAAATGCAATTTGCCCATTTCCCAGATGGTTTCTATGACACCTAAGCATATCCGTCCCTCCTGAAATTCAGAGTCCCCATTCCACCACATCTTCTTTCCTTTTGGCTGATTTTCTCTGTTTTTTTTTCTTTGTGTCCTTTGATCATAATGATTCCTCCAGTCTGGTCTCACTGCTGATTCCCTGTCAGTCAGCTCCATCCTGCCCTCACTATGGCACCTTATTATGTTGGCTGTTCTCCAGCCTCAATGGGAATCTTGAATTTGCCCAGGAATCTGAAATGCTTCCTTCACTAGCCATTGCTTTCCTTCCTCTCAAATGTCCAGCACCAGACATTCTTTACCTCTCCATCAAAATCCATCTTGCATCCCAATGTCCGACAGAGAATCTTCATCCTATTGGTTGTTGGTCTCTATAGGAGAATTCAAAGACAAGTCTGGAAGAGCAAAGAGGACCCCGAGTAGAGAAAGACCTAATATGGCAGGTAAATAGTTTACATTTAAGCAGAGAGACCATGGTAAATCACACAAGGTGTTTAGTCTTAGGAACACTACCCTGACAGTTGTTTTTGGAGAATATATTGCAGACAAGGGGTACAGATGGTGAGATAGCTAGGAAGATAGTGTTAATGGAGGCTTTCATTAGGGTAAAAACAGTAGGCTTGACTGAAGGGTTGGAATAAAATGAATCTTCTGGATCTTGGGATTTAAGGAAAAAATGAAAGCACCAAATTTTGAAGCCCAGATGGTATCGTTAATGGTAAAAATAATCTTCCAGGCATGTGCTATTGCTAAAAGAAAAAGAAAATCATGAAAAGTAATGTGTGATGATTTATATTATTTGTTGGAGTAGCAGTAATAGGCATCATTTGAAATAGACTATTTAAGATGCTGGTGGTATATCTAGATAAAAAAATAAAATGTTTGAAAAAAATTAAAAAGGCAATTGCTGGGTTTAGAATAAACTGGAGCTTTTCATAAAACAGACTGAAGGGGAAGTTCTTAATTTGGAATATGAGCTAACAGTATGCCATCTGGTGGATAGGAGGTATCACAGTGTTAATCACTTTGTCTAAACAAATTTAAATAATGTAAATTTCAGCTCTTACTTACTCAAACTGTGGGAGTGGATTATTTTAAAATTGACTAACTATAATGCTTGATACTGAGTCTTTAAAAAATGTGTAATAAGTCCTATATTAACCTATATTCAGTAGTGCAAACATTTCTCTGGTTTTTCCTAAATAGTAATTCAAAATATTTTACAATAGTCAAGTCACGATTCAAAGCCAAATGTCAAGGTGTGTTTGATCTACATAATCAGGAAATCCTGCCTATTTTAGCATCATATTTGCACAATTGCTCACCGAAAATCTTTTCCACGTGAGCTTATCTTTTACAACACACAGAAGAGACCTACAAATCTAAGATGGTTTAAAAAATATTAAATGTTTAGTAATATTCTTTAAGGACTTAATATAAAAAATAGTTATAATAAATTAAAAGGAAAAGCTACAGCAACGAAGGGATTTCCCAAAGAGGCAGCCTTGAGGCAATAGTACTTTATTTCAGTTAAAATGGGCATATTCGTTCAACTTATTTCAAATGATAATCCAAAAGCTTACAAGAATTAAAAAGAAGAGTCTCAGATACTTCAGAAAGTTGTAGGTTTATGTTTTAGTCATGAATGGCAGTTGTCAACAAATCCTCTTTACTGTCATTCAAAAGCATATCCGCCAGGATCACACAAAATACAAAACATGATTAGGAAGTAACAGCCGTGGGTTTTATGCCTGGTAAGTTAAAAGTTTAGGATCTGAGAATAGGAGGGCATGTCAGAGATACCAAGTCCAAATCTATTCACACCAAGCCTCTAGGGTCTATGCACAACTGAATCAGTAAAGAGTCCTTTCTGCTAATGGGTCAAAAATCTGCCTTTGTGGGGCACCTGGGTGGCTCAGTCGTTAAGTGTCTGCCTTCGGCTCAGGTCATGATCCCACGGTCCTGGGATCGAGCCCCGCATCGGGCTCCCTGCTCGGCGGGAAGCCTGCTTCTCCCTCTCCCACTCCCCCTGCTTGTGTTCCCTCTCTCGCTGTGTCTCTCTCTCTGTCAAATAAATAAATAAAATCTTTAATAAAAAAAAAAATCTGCCTTTGTGTGTTTATGCCTTTTCCTTCCTTTATGTCTGGAACCACCACAGTGCAAGCCTGACTTCTCTTGGGCATGAGAGCCATTTAAAGCCTCGAAGGTGGCAAGGATGACTGTTTCCATCTTTTCTCATTGATCCCAGTTTGTTCAAAGTCATGACAGTTTCCATGGCCATCCCAGAATCTCTCATCTCACAGACTTTAATGCATCCCTGTTCTTTGTCACGGAACATGCAGATCCATAGGCCAGAAGTGAGATGGCACACTCTTGGCTTAGATATCCTAATTTACATCTTCTTTTCTCCCTTATCCTACATCATCGGAATGTTTCCAGGGAAAGCCTGGACAGGGCGATAAATACTAAAACACATGTATTCATTGTAAAATTTTTCATTGAGGATACAAAATAACATCATCAACTGGCCAACTTCTTTTTTGGGGGGACCAGACTATTTCTATCGATACATTCTGTCCTTGCATTTGTACCATATACTGAGCATAAACAAAGAATTTAGAACTACAAGAATTTCAAAAATGCTACCATATGCCTCTATTTTATCCTTATCATCCTCATCTGGTTGTGTTCCCCATGCTCTTATCTGGAGGAAGTACTTGAAAATTATAATCGGGCGTCTGGGTGGCTCAGTTGGTTAAGCGACTGCCTTCAGCTCAGGTCATGATCCCGGGGTCCTGGGATCGAGCCCCACATCGGGCTCCCTGCTCTGCGGGGAGACTGCTTCTCCCTCTCCCACTCCCCCTGCTTGTGTTCCCTCTCTCGCTGTGTCTCTCTCTGTCAAATAAATAAATAAAATTAAAAAAAAAAAAAAAAGAAAATTACAATCAATAAGGTTCCTGGAATTAGAACAAAGGAGGCACAGGAAAAACGGTTCCAAGATCCCAAGAAAAACATTATTTGCATAGTTTTTTCTTCTTAGACATTTAATAGAAAAATGTAAAGGACATCATGTCACTCGTGTACTCAACAGGAGAAATTTAAAATGTTAGCATTTTATCAAAAGGGCATCAGATGATTTTTTAAGAAATAATTATTTCAAGTCAACTCAAAGCATATTTTCTTCCCTCCCTGAAAACAATAAAGATGCAGTTACATCTCTATTATTAATTTGGTGTAAATACAGCCTACGTGTTTATAATTTTACTCATAAAATTCGTATTTTAAATTTGTGAAAATAGTCACACATATCTTATTCTTCCACCTCTTCTTTTGTTTTTTGAAATCTACTTAACATTGAAAGTTACTCAACTACTTTGTCTTAACCGCACTAAAGTATGGTATGTATGTGAATATTATAGAAACTTATATATCTACCACCCTGATGACAGACATGTGGGCCATTTCCAATTTCCCACTATTACAAATAGTTCTGGAATGAACAATCTTGTACGTGTCTTACGATGTGCGTGAATAATAATTGGTTCATCAGGTACAAACATTTTTAACTTTTTTTTTTAAGATTTTATTTATTTATTTGAGAGAGAGTGAGAGACAGTATGAGAAGGGAGAGTGTCAGAGGGAGAAGCAGACTCCCCAGTGAGCCAGAAGCCCAATATGGGGCTCCATCCCAGGACTCCGGGATCATGACCTGAGCTGAAGGCAGTCCCTTAGCCAACTGAGCCCCAACATTTTTAACTTTAACAGTGCCAATTTGCCTTTCAAAATTGCTCTACTAATTTACATTTCCATCAGCAATGTGGGACTTACCACTTTCATACGTTGTCCTAAATATTTGGGATTCCATTTTTTAGACAGTTAGTCAAAACTTGACAATTTAGTATCAATTAAATGTTATCTCATTGCTTTTTAATTTGAATTTCCTGAGCCTGTCAAGCCTAGCCATATTTTCTACTAGTCAGGATCCCATGCCTTGTTCTCTACTCATTTTTATATTAGATTGTTAGCTCTTTTTCTCACTGACTTGTAGTTCTTTACATTATATACACTTGCACGTATGTACGTGTATGTGCATATATGCTACTTGGTATTATATATGATTATATATAATTGACTACATGTTGCAAATAGAATCTCAGAGGCTGTGGTTTACCTTCTTCGTATTATCTGTTTCATATAATCTTCTGACTTGTTTTTTAAAATTTCAATGTACTACTCAAATTTTCCAATCTATTATTTGTATTTTTATAACTTCATTTAATAATATTCCACCCTTTTCCATTTCCCCCACCTAAGGTATAAATATATAATATATAATTACATACAATATTATATGTAATAAATTGCATATATTATATAATATAAATATATTAATATATTGTAATATAATCATTATATTATAATAATTAATTATTTAAAAAAATTATTCTTCATGTTTGGGATTTTAATCCACCTGGAATTTATTTGGAGGTAATGCAAAATGAGAATCTAGTGTTCTTAATATTCAATGGTATGGAATTGCTTTTGTTTTGTTTTTGGTATTTTTTTAGTGATTTATAATTTAATGAGAACATCGGAGGCTGTGTGATATCAATATCTAGGGTAATGTTGATACTTCTTTCATAAGAACACTTAATTTTTATTTATTTTTTATTTTTTAAAAGATTTTATTTAGGGGCGCCTGGGTGGCTCAGTCGTTAAGCATCTGCCTTCGGCTCAGGTCATGATCCCAGGGTCCTGGGATCGAGCCCCGCATCGGGCTCCCTCCTCAGCTGGAAGCCTGCTTCTCCCTCTCCCACTCCCCCTGCTTGTGTTCCCTCTCTCGCTGTCTCTCTCTGTCAAAAAATAAATTAAAAAAAAAAAGATTTTATTTATTTGAGAGAGAGAGAATGAGAGAGAGCGAGTACATGAGAGGGGGGAGGGTCAGAGGGAGAAGCAGACTCCCCGCCGAGCAGGGAGCCCGATGCGGGACTCGATCCCGGGACTCCAGGATCACGACCTGAGCCGAAGGCAGATGCTTAACCAACTGAGCCACCCAGGCACCCCAAGAATACTTAATTTTTTTAAAATGTCCCATGTATGTTTTAGAAAATAATGTATATTCTGTATATATCAAGAAAAACATTCATTAAAGCAGGACAGTTAATTTTTACTCAGGACTTCTAACTTGAATAAGTTTTGTCTGCTTTATTTACAAGTTTCTGATAATAGATATTTTAACGTCTCACTTCAGAATTGTCAATTTCTCCTTATTTTTCTGCCAGTTCACACTTTATATATTCTATCTACTTCAAAGCTATGCTGTTAGGTGAATACAAGTTTATGATGTTTATATAATTTAGTAGACTGATCTTTTCATCCTGGTGTACAACTTCTGTATCTCTATTAATGCATTTTGCTAAAGCTTTGTGTTGTCATGTTAGGGCATTTCTTTTTTTTTTTTTTTTTTTATTTATTCATTTTTATTTTTTTTTTTATTCTTATGTTAATCCCCATACATTACATCATTAGTTCTAGATGAATTGTT
>NC_138370.1:2981656-3022364 GCF_054177405.1 Leptonychotes weddellii
TCTTCTTTATCCAGTCATCTGTCGATGGACATCTTGGCTCTTTCCACAGTTTGGCTATTGTGGACATTGCTGCTATAAACATCGGGGTGCCTAGTTGCTTTTAGCTGGTGTATTTTCCTTGACTTTATTTGTAACTCTTATCTTGCATCCTCTTTTCACTGCCTCTCTTCTTAAGGGAATAGTTGCATTTTGTTGCTTTACCCAGTGGGGTTTAGTCTATTAACATTGATTTTGATTGAAAACAAAAATGAATCATGTGAATCAACATCCTGTTTTCTGTTTATTTTCTTTTATCTTTTTTTTCTTTCTTTCTCATTAATTTTTTCTACTGAAACAACAATATTTTCTTTGTTCCTTTGTATACACTTAGCTTGTGTAGAAGTCAGGGACCGTATTTCTATTAATGCAATAATTTATGTTCTTAACACACTTATGACTTTTCTAACAAAGTTTGTAGTTGTTTAGTATCTCTATCCTGATAGGACTTTAGAACATTTATAATCTCTGTGGATTGTTTATTACTCAAATTATTCTCTGTCTCTCCTAGGGTGCAGATACAAAAAAAAGAAAGAAAGTAGTATATACACAGATCGATATTAGTGTACTTATGTGTGTATGCATATGATAGATAATACACAATATGATATTTACCCATAACATATAATATATACCAAAGCAAAGGAAAGGTAAAATCAGACAGGTTTCCCAGAGAATACTATGGACTGGATATATATTCAAAGATGATTGGAAGTTAATGCATGGTGTGTTGAAGATTATCACATGGAGAGATTTCCACACATATGAAAAACATATGGGAAAGAGAAGGTCATGCATTTGCAAAGGCCAAAAATCTTCAGAACATTAATAGTTGTGAGCACCATTTTGCTGTGAAGCATGGGTTTTATAATCACTGATCATAAACCATGTAATTTTGATATTTTCTGAAGAAAAATAAGGTGGCATTCCCATCTGTTGTTGTTGAATGTTAGGGTTTGAAGGAGAGTAGTGCATTGTTTGTTTTGTTTGTTTGTTTTGTTTTGTTTTTAAGATTTTATTTATTTATTTATTTGACAGAGAGAGACACAGCAAGAGAGGGAACACAAGCAGGGGGAGTGGGAGAGGGAGAAGCAGGCTCCCTGCAGAGCAGGGAGCCCGATGTGGGGCTCGATCCCAGGACCCTGGGATCACGACCTGAGCTGAAGGCAGACGCTTAATGACTGAGCCACCCAGGTGCCCCAGAGTCATGCATTGTTCAATGAATCTGGACAAAATCACCAAATGTGAAGAACTGATGGTTGGTGGAGGAGGAGCTAAAGTTCTAGAGGCTAAAACACTGATTCCCTGAGGTTTTGATTTTCATCTTGCCAACCTTGTATCAACATAGAGCAGAACTCAGTAAATAACGTGTTGCTTAAATGTGAAGAAAGAGCTTTTATAATAATTAAGTCTCATTTCAGTCCTGAATTAATGCAGCACTGATGGAAAATGGTAAAAAAAAAAAAAAAAAAAAAGGAGAGAGAAACCAGATATAAAAAAAGGGGAAGAATAATCAAGTTATCAGTTACTGAGGTTCATTGAAAACACAAGAAAAAGAGAAGCAATGGTCAAAAATAACACTGCATTTCCAAGTCAGTAAGACCTAGAAAACTGTCATGATCACAGTAAGAAAAAAAAAAAAAGTCTTACATTGACATGGCAAGTTAGGTTTGGGGTATGCTTTGTCCTCCAGTCTCTGCATGCCTTTGTGATTAACTGAAACTTTCCTTCCATTGAGAAGTCTATTCCCTTCTTGTCCCTTGAACCGAGCTGTCCTGGTGACTTGCTTTTACCAATGAATGCAAAAGAACTGACATTATGGGGCTTTCTTGATTGAGAGAATGAATATACAAATGACCCATCACCCGAATACAGATGACAAGAGAACCCTAACCCATAACTGGTCCAGGAAACCAACCACCACTTCTGCAGCATTTGGCCCAGAAAGATTAGGACTCAGGAAATGACTGTCAGTTTTGCTATCCCCTTGCTCCAGCTTTCATCCCATTATCAAGCAGAGAAAGCCAAATACGTTCCCCAAACCAATCACACAGGATGCCTCTCTCCTAGTTAGCACACCACCTCCAGGCTCCCTAAGCCAACAACCTCTAGTTAGAACATAACCTACTGCCTTTCCTTTTTTTCCACTGTAAAGCTTTCCCACTCCCTTCCACCCCCAAGGGTCTGCCAAACACAACGATGGTAGCTGGTTCCCTTGCTATAGTAGACTCTGAATAAATAGTCTGTTTGTTGTCATTACAGTGGTACTCTTTCTTTCAACCAGCTTCTGCTCAGGCCTCCTGGAACCCTGCAGAAAAAGAGACTGAGTCAACCATCACACCAACTCCTAAACACATGGGTGAGGTCACTTGAGACAACCCTGCCCTACTTGGGCCACTGGACACCTGCAGCTGTCTGAGTGATACCAAGAAGACCAGCAGAGGAACCAACAGTGAGTGGTGTCCATGGTACAGACCTGCAGTATTGTAACGGAAGGGGGCTTTTTTTTTTTTTTTGTAAGGTTATTAAGTCCTGAGGTCATTTGTTACACAGCAACAAGGAGCTTAAACACACGGCAGTTTGGTTTTGGGGATGTGAATATAGGAATAACAATCATAGAGATACAATGATATTCAAATTCCTCCCAATAAAAGGAAGCCAGAGACTATAAACTTTTTGGAAGAATGTGTGTTCAATGATATTAAACATTGGCAGGCCAAAGGAAAACTGAGGAACCAGGTGAAAACTTGTGAGAATTGCTTCCAAGAAAACTGGAATGCATTTTGCTATGAGAAGAATAGGTGATGTGAAAAAAAAAAAAAAAAAAAAGAAGCCTGGTTTTAATTAGGTTCTTTAGAAGAGACAGAAAGATGAAGAACACAGGATGATAGAAAAAGCAAAATTATTTTACCTAAAATGAAAGTCCAAAGAATTGAAATAGAAATTGACCTATGGTTATGAAATCATCTATTTTAGAGGAAAATATGTAGAACCAGCAATGCAATTTTGTAATTATCCCATATCTGGTTATATTGCGATCATAGCAATACCTAAACAGATGTAAGCCAATCTCATCCATCCAGGAGACCAATTTGACTTGAATACAACTACATAAGCATACAATAAAGAAACACCATTCTGGTCAGCTTCTTCAGCTGACAAGGTAGGTAAAGTGCCATCGTTTGAGTATATCAGTGATGACAAGACGTTGACACCAACCGAGCCACCCACGTATATAATTAACCAAGAGGTTGGAACTGACCTCAGATACAATCCCCAATCCATTTTTCCCAATAACATCAATCACCTTAGAAAGACAACGAGCTTCAGACCTTAAGTAGGCATCTACGTATGCTATATTTTCCAAAGACATTCAGGAACCTTTGTAGAATTACAGAGATGTTCAGCTCTCCAACCAGATACACCATATAAAATAACTAAAAAACATATGAAACATAACTTTCCATTTTAAATCTCTTAGCAAAATTGTAATATGTTGACTATATCTGAGGGCCAAGCATGGAATATGTGAATGCCAGTTTGCTAGGTAATGAAGCAACAAAATGGGATGGCTGTGTTCAAGGAACTCACCAATGAAGGACAAATGTTCTGCAGTTGCTTATACCCAAAATAAATTTCTCAACCTCTTCAGAAAACACTGGAGATAGAGTTTCCAAGAATGCTACAAGGAGTACTTTGAAAGCTACCTAAAGTACTATTAGATCTTCAGATATGTATTACGCACTTATCAGAAAAGTCACCCATGGTTCTAAAAAGAAATGGTAATCTATTTTTTCTTTTTTAGTAAGTGAAAACTTAATTTGAAAACTGTGCTATGTAGGGCAACAATGTTTACCCTCCTGCATTTTGAATTATACAGAGAATGTAGGTATTTTGTTGGACACTAATGTCTTTTTCAGGAGCCCTACTCCCACTTAGGAAACAAACATTTGATCCACATGGTCATTTATAAAGGATCTTGCAAGTTCAGTTAGAGGAAAACTGCTCAGGTTCCCTTATTTATGAGATTAGATCTGAGTATAGTTGGAGAGGTTTCAGGTCTTCGTTCGGCCCGAAATTGCTGCTTTGGTCCAATGGGGCTTTTGGACGCTCCGTAGCATAGCTGCGGGGAAGCTGTCTGTGTCCCCGAGGCTATAAATCCTGTGAGAGCAGCAGGATTTCTCCTTTTCCTTACTTATTCCCATGGGCATCTGGCTGGCATCCACTGTTGCTATCAGCTTTGGATAACAGCCAATCCCCAGTTCTATATTTTTCTCTGCTAAGCTGAGATCCATTAGCATCTCCCTGCTGACTCCGCTTCACCTTGGTTTCTGAATGGACTTGAGAACACTGTGAATTTCCACCAGGTCTTTTGTGCTTCCCCTGGACCACAGGGCCCATCCCACCTTGGCTGTGGGGCCATTCTGTCCCAATCACAGCGTTCCTAGGGCAGATCTACTGAATCTTAACTCACGATGAAGAATTTAAGAAAGGGAGGATTTGGGGAAGCAAGCCAGACTCTTTCCCTCTCGATGGGCATATTGCTCTTAACTGTGCCAGACTGTGCTTTCTGTGAGGATTGTTTAAGGCAACCCCTCCCCTCTTGGCCAGCCCCCTGAGGAAGTCACACACATGGCTGAGTGTCTTCTCCAGACTGCCTCTACCTCCTCTCTACTTTCCCTCCCCAAAACTACAGCACAGAAGGACCTTTCTCCAACTGCTTGATCTTAGCCCCTTTGCTATCCTTGGTGTCTGAAAGGGTTGTCCTCATGAGGATTAAGAGAGAAGTCTCGATACAGTGCCCACCAAGCCAGGCTCCTGAAATGCTCAGCAACAATGGAAAGAAAGTAAAACATCCTCTCTCTCTCTTGCTCAAGAATGATGCCAAGCTTATCTTGCTGACCTCTTACACACGAACCTCTTATCTCTTACTCCTACCTCTGCCCCTGGCCCCCGACCCCACACTTTTTCCTGCCCAGCAGCTCCAACTATCTGGAATAAAATCTAAGAGAAGCTAAGATTTCAGGAGAAAATTATAAATGCTGTCCCTATTCTACTAATACTTCTATCTGAATGTTTGATGAGAATGGAGGTGCGCAGAAGACACACACTCCTGAAATATGTCTCGTTAAAGACTCTCAGCACAAAGCAAATTAGCTATTGCAAATGCAGGTGCTGTAGAAGTGTTTGTAAAAAAACAAAATGCTAAGTGGAAAAAGAAAACACAATTCAACTGTGTGTGTGTGTGTGTGTGTGTTTAACTTCAAAGCAGGCACATACTTTAACTTAGAAAACAGTAGCATGATGAAAATTACAGCTAGCATGTCTCGAAGAGTATTAAAAGTAACTGTTTAAAAGTAACCTAGATCAAAAATAAGTATAATTGAAAGGAAGTCCTCTGTAATCTTGTCACTTTGAAAATGGTGAAATACACCTCAGTTATGTCATTAATTTATAAATAAATATTTTTTGGTTACCTTTTGGAAATTTAAAAGTAAGTAATGTTGAGTCATGCATGTCGTTGCTAATGGTACAGAGGTGGGTACCGAGCTATGATGCTGTCATCTGTCACCTGTTTCTCTTTTAAATCTTTTTTTTTTTTTTTTGACAGAGAGAGACACAGCGAGAGAGGGAACACAAGCAGGGGGAGTGGGAGAGGGAGAAGCAGGCTTCCCGCGGAGCAGGGAGCCTGATGCGGGGCACGGGGATCATGACCTGAGCAGAAGGCAGATGCTTAATGAATGAGCCATCCAGGCGCCCCACTTGTTTCTCTTTTAAACTATCTCCGTCTGTGTTAAATATTTTTAATTTCTACTTCTATACTGACAATATATTCTGAATTTAAAGTAAATGAGTGCTGTAAGAATAATGTTTGTGTGGTGTTTACTCTGCAATGAGAATTCAAATTATCACAAAAATTGAGCAAGAATTACTTAAGCACTAAATTATTGTTTTTGAATCATGAATATGTAAGCATGTTCCACTGCAAATTATCTGTCCAGAAAGCCTAAAAATGTATTATCTTAAGTGAGAAAGAGAAATTATTTCATTACAAGAAAACATTAGGGACACTGTTATAAAGAAAACCTCGCTCATCTGGAAGTTAAGGCACATGTGTCCTATTGCAGATTATTCACTGACCTTCAGTGTAACCTTGAGCGAAGCCACTGCTTGTTTAAGATGCATTATTTTTTGCAATAAAACAGAGACCATATATATCACTCATCCTAAAATTATGCTAGGAATTATGTCAATATAAATTAAGGGAACAGATATGACAAGGTTTTCAGAGTAATAACTCTACTCAAATATAAAAACGCATGTTTTTAGAACACGGAATATAGAGATGAAGAAAAACCTCTAACAGTGACACCTGTCTAGAACTTACATACTAATCACACAATGTTTGTAACCACAAAATATAATAACGTTGGGATATTGTTGTAATTAAAAAACTTTCCTTCCAGGGGCGCCTGGGTGGCTCAGTCATTAAGCATCTGCCTTCGGCTCAGGTCATTATCCTGGAGTCCTGGGATCGAGCCCCACATCGGGCCCCCTGCTCCGCGGGGAGTCTGCTTCTCCCTCTCCCACTCCCCCTGCTTGTGTTCCCTCTCTCCCTGTCTCTCTGTCAAATAAATAAAATCTTTAAAAAAAATAAAAAATAAAAAAGGGGGCACCTGGGTGGCTCAGTCATTAAGCGTCTGCCTCCGGCTCAGGTCATGGTCCCAGGGTCTTGGGATCGAGCCCCACATCGGGCTCCCTGCTCTGCAGGAAGCCTGCTTCTCCTTCTCCCACTCCCCCTGCTTGTGTTCCCTCTCTCCCTGCCTCTCTGTCAAATAAATAAAATCTTAAAAAAAATCAAACCACAAAACTTTCCTTCCAATATTATAATGACTTTCAATGTTATCAATTGCCACGATCTTAAGCTTACTCTTTAAAACTTTCTGTGGCGGGTTGAAAGCGTTGTCATACATCTACTTAAAAGTCTTTGATGGTTTTTATATACTTTCACAGGCTTTGGCTAGGTTATACACAGACTGTTAGTAATTTCCTACTTGGCATCTCTCTAGAAATATCAAATAGGTAGTAATAGTGTCAGTATCAATCAAGGGCAGGATTTGCAATCCTTCATGCTCCTAATACCACATCTGGCAATGTGTTGCTAGCAGGTGATGTCCTGACACCAATCTCCAAGTGGGTCTGATGGAGGAGGCTGACCCGCGCTGTGGGGAACCACACCCCAGCAAAGCATGAGGTACAGTGTGCCCAAGGTGATCTCTGCCTCTTCCACTCTGCACAGAAGCCTAAGGACTGCTTAGGACTAGGAGCTTTAAACATCCTTAAGTATCCTCCTTTTAATTCCTTGCTGCGACATTCAGCTTTCTTTCTCAAAACGAATCCTAGCAGATTATTGAATTTCTCATGTATCAAATGTATCGGTCAACACAGATCTTTCCTCTGTGAAACTATGGGCTTTTCTTTCTCTTGAAAGTTTTTATACATGAAATTTGGGACTTTAAGTCATTGCAATTGGCATTCTTATTAAAAAGAAGCCTCCCATTCACAGATTCATTTGCAAAGCTACAGAACACATTCTGGGGGATGGGGGATTTTTGGAATAGCTTTCATTAGGTATCAGTCAAAATTATTTACTGAGCACCTAGTACCTACACAGCCCAGGAGGAGCTGCGCAGAGAAGCTCATTTCTGATAGGGGCTAGTTCCTGGCTTCCTGGTAGCCGTGTACACTCTCAGAGCTTTAGAAGTGTCCTGTCTGAAATGAAGACACAGCCCAAACTCTGTAGTATTATTATGGAAACTGACAAAAAAATGGCTCTAAGGAAGGCAGCGTGAGACACAGTATGGTGTTTAAAACACATGAGGAACCATTTGGCTTTTCCCTCCGGTGTAACCCTCCCCCAGGAACTCAACAATGAATGGACCACCATCGCTCACCAGACAGCTTCCATAGCCCTGCCCTGGGAAGACAAAGACACCACCAGCCCCGATAGAGCAAAGTGCTCGATTTTGGAAAACGCTGTCAAAAATGCACGACTTCCAAAGTGGACAATGGCTAAAGAGGTGGAGGTTATGATGTAAGAGCTGTCTGGAGTATAGGGAATGGCAACGACGTTGGTGGTCTTTTCCCGACTTCCAGCAGAAGTCCAGTTTCCTGGAGCACAACAAAGGAGATTGTCTACACTGCAAACCCTGGTCTACGGCCAGTCTTCCTCATGTTCACCCACTCCCAGAACTCGCCAAAGAGGTTTTGATGCCCAATTGCCACGTTCTATCCATTTGACTTTTACTCACAGCATAGTGTAGTCTGAAGCTAAATGTATTCCCGCTGAAATTCACTTGGAAGGAGCTCCTGGGGTTTAAGCCCAGGGCTGCTCCTTGCACAGGTCTCTTCGAGGCCCTTGGAAGGGGCTGGCAATGGGGTGGCATGGTCACTGATGCTAGAAAACTGACCCCCCTCCTCCCCCAGAACCCGCCTTTCCTGTCAGTGGCCTCGGCAGGGCGGTTTTGGAGTCCCAGTTATAGAGAAGTTCTCGTGAACTGAATTCCATTGAGTTAGGTTTGGGTGGGATCTGTTTATGTGGTTTACAGTCATGTCTCTGTGGTGTTAATGTCTCCCTAGCCCCTCCACCCCACACACACATTCAGGGAAGCCTTTCAGGATTACTCCCCCCACCTCCTGGGTTTGACTTCCTTGCCCTCTGGCCATAAAGGTGGAAGGTTTGGGGTTATATTGGCATGCACGCAGACAAAGACCCTAGCATTGGAAGTATGTGGGTGGCCAAGGAGAAATAATTTTGAAACGATGCAAGATGTTAGTTTGTAGAAAATTCTTTTAGTCATCAAGTGTGCAAAACATAAGCTGAGGATTTGGGGTCTCACACCACTGATGTCTGGTTAAAACAGAATGTTTCTCTTGTCAAGAATATCCTTGATAAGGCAGCATAAACAATTCTAAAGCTCCATGCAATTTTTTTTCTTTTTTGATGAGATCACATATAAAGAATTTATGAGAATTCCTGTGTGTCTAGAGTATCACCCAGTAGAAAGACTGATGTATGCATCATAGCTATGAGTAATAATTATATCTGATCAGCCATTCTAGGAAAAAAAAAAAAAAATACAACAAAACAACTCAGAATTATCTTTCATTCTCTAATGAAACTATTAAAATATCCTTTTATGCAGAGGTGGTCAAAGAATAATGCCACCAGAAATTTCAGGGAAAAAAATAAACACATACAGTTGAATCAAGAAGTTAAAAAATATTGTTTTTTCTGCATGTGCTTTTCTTTGTGATGTCTTTTCTACTTATTCGCATTTTTAAAATTTGTAATTTGCTGCAACTTTTCTCAAATATTTGATTTCATAATCATGACTTTGTACTCTTTTTCTTAAAAAAAAGCCTCCCATATTCTATATACTCCTGACTACAAAATCTAGACTCCGGCTTCACACATCTTTGGATTTAGGCGCTTAACCTTGGAACCTGAATCCCAACTCTGCTATTTCTTGTGGGAACAGGGAGGTTGCTTAATCACCACAAATTCCAGTTTGCCTGTATTTCACTCTCTCTGGGTGAGCGTGAGGGTTAAGTCAGACCCCTTATGCTAAGAGTGCTCTGTCTGGTACAGATGGTGGTAAGGCTCTGCAAGTAGAAACCCTCACAGCAATGAGTTAGAAACACTGAAGGGACAAGAGCATCACCCCCGTCCAGATCTTACTTTCGGAGTGACGTCACAGGTGCCGATAACTTTCCTTTGAGACGGCGGTTGGGCGTGTGAAGATTGCTGATATTTGCCCCCGCGAGGAAACACTTTTTTGTTTGGTTTGGTTTTTGGTATTTCTCTCCCTGCTTCTCATCCTCCACTCCACTGGCAATATTCTTAGATGGTAATCTATTCAATGATGTGCTCTTCATGGATACATGATCTTCAATTCTGCTACCCAAATGTCATTTATCACACACCCTTTCTTCTTTCTTTAGAGAAGACGCTTAGTAAGTATCTGTTAAAGAATAAACTGCACCCTTTCCTGGCCATCTTGGAAACATGACATAGCTTTCCCACATGTGACTGCCCGCTAACATAGGACAGATGAGTGTGACAATTCTAGGTCTCATTGTAAGGTGACAGATTGGCATGTGTGTTTTATATACCGGGCTCTGATCTTCTGTAAGGTGAGTCTACCTCCAAAAAATGCCTCTGCTTTCAGTAGGCTGTTAAAATAAATCTTCCAAGTTATCAAGGTGAGGGAAAGACCCTGCACTAAAAATTCACCAAGATAATCACTATCACCCTGATCAGGTCTCATGGGAAGTGGACTTGGACCTACCCCTCACCTCTCACCTGTAGCTCCACACCATGATATGAGACCATAGTCGGTAAGCTTTTCCTCCAAATTGATTTGTCACACCATCTAGTGGAGGTAGATGGACATATACATAAATAACTTATGTATTCTATCACCATGCCAAAATAGAGATTTAAAGATGAGTAAGGTAAAGTAGAACATGGTCTCTGTTCTATAATAATTTATATTTGGGCAAAGTATAGCCATGAGTTCAGAAGTTAATTACAGATTAAAGACAAGCCATATAGACAAAGCCACTTGGAAGGAAAGAAGCTGCAAATGTGTGAACTTGGAAGAATTCAATCCACTTGGATTTCTCAGTTCCAGGTCCCACCGAAAACGGTTTCACGTGTGTGCTATAAACTTGTCAGCACTTCCCAACATGGCGCCTTTACATCCTCATGCTGTGCTTGCAGATCTAGAGCGTATGTTCTTGCTCACATGCCTGTGCACGGGGATCTACATTTACCCATTTGTTCCATTAAATTCTTGGATTCAGCGACGTTGCAGGTCCAACTAAAGTCAATAAAAACTGCCCTCGCCGTGCCTTTTGTGGAAGGCAGAGGGCCAGCCGTGTCAGCAACTACTTCCATCAGAGCTGGTGGACCTGAATACCGTGGCCGGGATCCAGACTGACCCGCAGTCTTGAAGTCTTTAAATTTAATATAACCCATATTTTGTGCTGGTTCAGACTAATTTGCGTTTTATTTCAGATTTTTTAATGGACACTTTTTTTCTAAGAGCTCTGAGAGCGGGTGGTGTTTCTTTCTTTTTATTTTTTACTTTACGAAATGTCTTCATGAGTAAACGCTTTCAAAAGATCATTGGGTCGTTTGAAGTACAATGTTTATTTAACAGCAGGAGAAATGGACCAAACATGGGCTTACCAGGTGCCCAGCTTTTGTGATGTATACGCGAGGTGTGGAACACTAACCTCATGGCTTTATTTCCAGTAATACTGTAAGGTTTGTATTTGTAATATTCCAAAAGTATTTTAACAAGAGATGATTCTTAAACTGAAATTCACTCTTGTTACATTAAAATCTGAAAGTTAATACATCACTGACTTTGCCTTATGATCCCTTTGATGCTAAGGAAATGTTTTTTTATAAAGTAAAAACATGTTAAAGAGAAGACATCTTTATCAGCTCCATGTAAACCTTGTCTTTTAAGCCGGAAGGATAAGTGTTCATTTACTGCTTTGGTCAAGATATTTCTCAATCTAATTATAAGAAAATATCTTCAATTTTTTTTTTGAGATTTTATTTATCTGACAGAGAGAGAGTGAGCAGGAGCAGGGGGAGGGGCAGAGTGAGAGGAGGAGGGAGAAGCAGGCTCCCCACTGGGTGCCGAGCCCCATGCGGGGCTCCATTAAAGGACCCTGAGATCATGACCTGAGCTGAAGTTGGATGCCTAACCGACTGAGCCACCCAGATGCCCGAAATGGTTTTTGAAACAGCTTTATGAATTTAGGCTTTATTTGTTTATTTTAAATCTTACAGGTACTATGCCTTCAAATCTGTAAAAGGAGAGCAAGAGGTACAAACTTCCTGTTAAAAAATAAATAAGTCATGGAGATGAAAAGTAGAGCACAGGGAATATAGTCAGTAATATTGTAATAACGTTGTTTGGTGACAGATGGCTATAGTTACCATGGTGAGCACTGAGCAATGTATAGAATTGTTGAGTCAATATGCTGCACACCTGAAACTAATATAACATTATATGTTAATTATACATCAATTGTACTATATGCTGGCTAACTGAACATAATAAAAAATAGCAAAATAACTATACAAGAATATAATTAAATGTGCTCCAAGTGAACCCACAAATATCATTACAGTTTGTTCACAACATAATGCTTTCAAATGTTAGTATATTGGGCCATAACATTATTTTAAAGTATATATGTGTACTACATTTTTTAAACATACATACATAATTTCAAGGTAATGGTGCCTTGGCCAGCCCCTTTACTCATCCCAAAGGGGAGCCTCTAGATTTCTAGGAACATCCAGCTTTCACCCTTCCTTCCATCCTGGCTTTGAGTCCAATCACATTTATCAGCCTGAGTCCTCACTGTGTCCCCCAAGGTACCCGGTACTTCCCCAATGCTCATCTCAATTTATTCTCATCCCATCTCCATGGAACCTCCCCCACCCCACCAACCCTCTCTCCCGCACTTTGAATGCCCCCTTCAGCTTCTCACTAAAGCTGGGGCTGCCTTCCTTGAGGCATTGCTTCTCCCCATCCCTCCAGGTGGTACATGCTGTCTTAGGCACCCCCACCATGTTCCCAGGAAGTGGCTCCTATCATTTCCAGCTGGTTTCCCCAAATCCCCAACTCTGCATCTTACATCTTCAGATTATTGCGACTCTGAGACTGTACATAGTGAATTGATTCATCCCTCTCCAGCCCTCTTATTTCATGCAGCCTTGCTCCTTGATAATCCTGGCACCTGGTCACTGTCACGTTTCCTCACACTGTTCCTGAGGTGATTCTTGGTGGCTGCGCTATCCTCGTAAACAGTCCTTCCAATCCCCAGGTTCCTGGGTCCCCTGCCTCCTGTCCTCTGATCAACTTGCCTTCTATCCTCTGCCATCAATTACTCCCGTGGTCACAGGACTTGGTCACACAAACCACAGATACTTCTCCAAAACTCTGTCTCCAACATCCTATGCTCTCGCTTGCATTTACGTTCCTCACCCACTCCTCAGTGATCTGTACTTAATGGTCCTTCTTATCTCCCTGGTGTCCAAACCCTGGAGTAACCAAGAGGTAGTGCCTTGACCTCTTCACTTCATGGTTTTCTTCCTTATTGATGACCTTAAGTTGTGACTGGGAACTCCAACATTTCCATTTCCACCTTGCTCCTCTCTCTTGACTTCCCATGTATAGATCCATTTCCCACATGACATCAGCCTGTGGATGTATGATTGTCACTTGCATTTACCCTGCCTACAAATGAACTCCTGATCCCCACTGCCAACCTGTCATTAACTCTAATGTCATCCTTTGGATATGTTCTCCACCTCCAAAACCTTGAAGTCATCACTAACTTCTCATTTCTCATATCTTACATTTATTCAATTAGTAAAGCCCACTGATTCCAATGCTAAAATATATCCAGAACTAATCCAGTCCCAGGGCTGTTCACCTGCTCTTACTGCTTCCCAGAATGGGATTCCCCCAGAAGTTCATGTGCTGTACCCTTCAACCCTCTCCTGGTGAAGAGCTTTGCCAAACACCCTATTTAACATTGCAACTCAATCCCCTAGGCTGACAACCCTATACACCTTCCCTGATGTATACTTTTCATAGCATGGGGCACCTCATAATATACTATATATTTCAACGTCTGACTCCCTCCACCAGAGTTAAGACGCATGAGCCCTGGGACATTCCTCTGCTTTGTTGAACGCTGTGTACCTAAGCCCCAGAAAATGTCTAGCATATAGCAGGTGGTCAAAACATATTTGTAGAATAAAAAGTATTAATTTTATTGAGGGCCCAATATAATAAATACATGTTTCTATTCTGACAAGTTTAATATTGGCTATCTATGACAGTATAGAAGTGACCTTCAGTGCTAACTTAAATTTAACATAATTTTCTACTTCAGGCGCTATAAACACCTTTTAAGCAATGCGATATTCCACATTCTGAGTGAATATACCTAATAAATTCATTCTTGTTTACAGCGTCTTTACATTTCTCTAAAATGGATTAATAAAAACAGGTGTTGATGTGAAAATCTTTCCCCTTTATATATCATGGGCAAAAGGAAATTAAATTTTCTTTTCAAAATGATGATACAGACATGGTGATTGAAGTAGACTTTTAACTCATTAGCCTCTATCACTTAATATATGTTAATGACCTCTTTCACATTTTAGTCACACTGCTATAGCAATTATAATCTTTTTTTCTCATTATTCATATCATATTTTAACGACTACTTATACTGTCTTTATTTATACTCTATCTTTCCTGAAATGGTCATTTTACAATCTGATGTGTCAAGACCCAAACCACATCTCACTGAGGAATTTTGCTCCTCACTTTGACTGTCTCTCCAGTGAAATGCTCAGAGTCCCGATTACCTGGGCAGGGTCTGTCTGGCCAGGAGTCGGAGGGCAGGAATGCCCAGAGGTTATGCTCTGAAAACTGCTGGCTTCCTCCAGTCCCACTAAAAGACATTCTCTAGAAAGGGTCTCTTTAACGTGTGAACAGCTCTGGACCAGAATCCAGGGAAGAAGCGTGTAGATGGGAAATGACTTCCGCAGTGACGGTCATGGTGTGCAGACCAGAGGGAATAAGCAGAACAACACCAGGTGCCCCACCTCTTGGACCAACGCCGTCCTGTCCGTGCCCAGGTGACATTTATCAGAGAGCATCAAAACAGGGCAGCCACGTGCCCTGCGTGTGGCTGATATGGGATTGAATAGGGTTGGGGTTCCTGGGGTTGGCTCAGGAAACTAGGGAAGAAAATGGGGAGGCTTTAGAGCACTTTTTTTTCCCAACCTCATGAGATGCTCCATGAAAATTAACTTCTATGTCCAATCACTTTTGGGAAACACTGCTACAAAAGCCCCCTCTTAGAAACTTAGATGGTCATGGGAATATTAAAGATATTTCTTCACTACCACCTCTAACTTTAACTTTACCATCTTGTCAAGAAACTTGTTTAACTTTATTTCATACTGTATTTTCCAATTATTTCACTTTTAGTCTAACATTTATTAAAACCCCATGCATGTGTTTTGCATGAAACACATTTATGCAAAAATCGTTACAGAGCACAGACAGGTATTCATTGATGAGATATAAATACGGATATGGGGAAAATGGGAGCAGGGAAAATAAGTTTATGAAGGTAATGTTTCCTATCATTAAATATAAAAAATTTAAAACCCAGTTGAGTTTTAGCTAGTAGTAAGATAGGAATTTACATTAAATTCATGATTAACATTTCTATTATACTATTTACTTACATTTACATTGTACTCATAGTACTGATATTATATTTTATTTATATTATTCTATTCTTGTTTAAAATCCATTTATGTTTAATATTATTATGTTTAATATTGTTAAATATAAATTGAATTTGAAGACTGTGAGCAGGAACTAAACCAAGAACCTTCTATCACTACCCATTAAGCCGGTGATAACAAGGTATGGCACTCACTCTGGACCAGGCACACTGCTAAGCAGCTTACATTTAATTCACCCATGCCGAGGTGCCTGGTGGCTCAGATGGGTAAGCATCTGTCTTTGGCTCGGTTCATGATTCCAGGGTGTTGGGCCCCCTGCTCATCGGGGAGTCTGCTTATCCCTCTCCCTCTGCTGCTCCCCCTGATTGTGATGTCTCACTCTCTCTCAAATAAATAAAATCTTTTTAAAAATTAAAAAAAAAATCACCCATGCAATTCTTCCAAATGGCCTATGAAGCCATTAATTCTATCATCATCCCAGTTTTAAAATGCGGAAACTCAGGCACAAAGGGGTTCAGTAATTTGCCCAACGCACAACAGAAAGCAATGAAATAGAAGCTCACGCACAGGTGGTCTGCTCCAGAGCTCATACAGCACGACTGCTTGCCATGAACTTGTCCTATCAACACAGCACTGGTGGTATATTATTCAGACAAGGGAATCCTAGACCACCATCCTCCCCATCGGCCAGCTAACATCTGGGATGTACTTTCACTTCAGAAAAGACATAGCAACCCAACGTGTTTTATTCAAAGGAGGGTGGTGGACTATTATTTATTCAAAGTCATGGTTTTGCATGAACTGGGAGTGTTTAGCTTGGGGGAAAAAAAAGATGCGGAAAGGGAAATTATAGTTACCTTAACAGATCGAAAGGCTTGCCATCTATTTTTAGACTCAACATCTTTTTGCTTCTCCGTTGTCTAAAAGTAGGTTTTAAGTCTGGCAGCAGCCCCCTACTAGCTGTGTGAGCACGAACACATTGTTTAGCTTCACTTCCTCACTTGTAAAATGGGGATTTTAACTCCCATCTCTATCAGTGTGTCTTACAAAGTAAAATGAGACCATGAAAACACCTAGCGGTTCAGTGAATAATTTTAAGTGCCATGAAACAATAAACCTGGGTTTGGAATTCTGCTAAAACATTAGGGGTTTTGTTGTTGTTGCTCACGTCAAAAAGAAAAGCATGGCTTGGCATTGCGTTGCATCATCCCTGGGCAAGACACGTAAGCCTTCTCCTTGGTACGCTCCGAGGGACAGGACGTGGTTTTCCCAAAACCATCCTAAGAGTTAGCCCAAGCATAAAACACACTTCACATGTATTTGAGTTTGGTGAGTGATCGCTGACAAATCCTCGCCAGGGCGGCGCATGCACGACAGTCATAGTAAAAGGGAGACGCTCAGTGGTCTGCAAGGAGCCGAGATTGTTCTTCACCAGCCCATGGTAAGACTCGCTCTGCAGAGTGTTCTTTCTGCTTCCCTCAGTCAGTATTCTGAGTCATGCCTTATGTTCTAATAGCCTGTCCTGGAACAGGCATGACTGGGACCAGGGAGAGGGCAATTCATTCAGACGGGCTTCTGGGCGAACTGGCTGCTGGAAACCATGCCAGCAACTTTATTTTTGGTCCATTAGTAAAATGACAGCACAAATTCATCTCCCAGAGGGACCGAGCAGCTGTCAGATGGCAGCGAGCATCATCGTGCACATATTACAATTTAGTTATGCTGAGTAGGATGTTTCCATCGGCACGGTTTTATACTGTAAAGGGCTGCAAACCCTTCCCAAAAGCTGCAAGTGGCTCTCATCCTGCACGTGTCCTCAGAGGATACGAGTCTCAACCTGAGAAGCTATTCACCACTGAGCCTCCAGTTGCTCATTCACCACATTCAAAATGACAAGGCGCCAGGAAACGTAAAGGACAAAGAGATGTTCTATGAAAATGATTATTAAAACTCAACGTTTCCCCCAACCACATAAAAATCATACCTCACAGCATCCTCTTTCCTCTACATCTCCCACTAATTGTCCCCTGGGCATGGATGGCTTAGAAGTCGGGACCTGATGAGCTGACCTAACGTTTCAGATGAAGAAGTTTAAGGAGTGCCTCTGGGGTTGAAATCCAAGGGCGAGGCCTGTGGGTCTGGGAGCTTCTGAGAAGGAAAGGAAACCCGGAAAGCTGTCACCAGACACCCAACAGCAAATGTACACACTCGCCCTGGCCATGTCTCACACACAAAATACAAAAGCGAAAATGTAAGCAAGCTCTGTGGAAAGTATCAGCAGACAATGTGTTAATCGCCAATTTCAAAAGGATTTACTATCCTAAAGCCCTGAATCTCATGGTGATTGAGTCAGGGGACTCACAAGGTTGTCCTGTCAGTCACAGCCTAACGATTAGCCTGGCCGTCACGGGGAGCCCTTTGTAAGCATCACTGACTTTTGCTATGGCATAATTAGAGGGCTGGTTAAATAATGAAGCCAACCAACCACAGCAGGAAAGACTATCGGGCTTCCGAGAGAAGGAAAGAATTCTGGCTTTCGGGCAGGGGTCCCAAACAATGGCCGCTTATCTTTGTAAATAAAGATTTATTGGAACACAAGCATGCTCATTCATGCAACCGTTGTGCAGAGCTGTGTTCATGCTGTATCAGCAGACCCGCATAGTTGAGACAGAGACCAGACAAACTGGGAAGCCCAAAGACATTACAATCTGGCCCTTTATGGAAGAAGTTTGCCGGTGGTTCTCTTCAGAGTGATCTCGCTGGAATTCTAGTTCTTCTATGTCACTGCATGGCAATGTCACATTTGGAGAGTTACCTTACCTCTCAGGGTAACGCTACAGGAGTAAAGTCCTTACTTACAAAGTTGTAAGGATTAAATGAAACTTAATGTATAATAAAGGCTTTCTTTTTTTAATTGGAAAGTGTTGATGTGACTCCGTGGTTTAACATGCTCGATGGCATCTTGTACTGAAGTTGTTGAAAACTGAAACAGTTGCACTGTCTGTGGTTAACATTCCGCCTAAAGTCTGTTGTGCAATGTGAATGTTGTATGTAATGTTGTATTTCATTGTAATGCTGTATTCTGTTGTTTACACTGAAAGTACAAATTGCCTTATTTTATAGGGTAGTTTACAAATGAAATGATATTTCAATTAATTTTTCAGGAACTCTGGCAATAAACGTATAAGGATTAATTATAAACACATGTCAGCTAGTTCCTCTGACTTGGTAAACTTAACATAAAAATAATTCATTATCACTGTTCTTATGATTCATGCATCTGAAGTTCTCTTCCAAAAAAGAGTCAAGTAAATACGTAAATTTTGATACACATGTCAGAATTGTGCCATATGGGAAGGTTTTGAGCAAGTGTGAAAGTC
Organism: Leptonychotes weddellii; assembly: GCF_054177405.1. Classification (NCBI taxonomy): domain Eukaryota; kingdom Metazoa; phylum Chordata; class Mammalia; order Carnivora; family Phocidae; genus Leptonychotes; species Leptonychotes weddellii. Next base: position 3,000,443 of record NC_138370.1, read on the forward strand.
TTCAAAAATGAAAAATAAGATGTGGAATGTTAAAATCCCATTTTTATGAGTTAAGACGGATAAGGCGTCCAAAGCTGAAATTGTTCAGCATCTTATTCCTGCACAAAATCTCCCATTTGTTACCCTCCTACACTCGGGCAAAACTGCAGGAGGAAATTGCAATGTCCCCCACACACCAGCTGTCTGCTCACCCAGCCTCCTCTCTTCTCAAATGGAATTTTCCATTCCATTATTCTAATATTTAAAAACATATTTTAGGAAAAAGAGATGCCTGAGTTGAAAAAACAAAATTAAAATTTGAAGATGTATTTGATTAAATGACTACAGAAGCTTAATGGGATGTGTATAAATTAATGTTGCAGGTTGACAGTCCCCAGGCCATTCTTTTTTGCATTAAATGATATTTTTTCTCCCTGAGGATATGAAAGAAATATAAGGTTATATTTTGTAAGAACCAATGTCAAGAATGTCTGCAAGGAAGTTAGTTAAAACAAACACTGAGGCCGAGTAGAAAGGACATTTCAACCTCTACTGTCTTGAAATGGGTAGTTGAGCAGCAGAAGATTTTCCATAATCGGTTTTTAGAGAAAAGATTTGGGAGAACACAAATACAAGACAAAATTATTCATTTTCTTGATTTATAAGCTTAATTTCACCTCTGAGTTTTAATCATTTGATCAATGCTTGGATACAATCAAAGGTTTTTCCTATTTTGGTTTCTGCCCCTCTGATTAGCACCAAGGAATGAGAGGTGACGTAACCATTTAAAATAATAAGAGATGAGTTATTTTCTATAAATCTAAAACTGTTCTAAAAATATAGAAAATGGACCAACTCATAGTGCAACTCTATATGATGCCGTTTCCAGTTAATCAATAGAATCAGTGTCTCGTTTGGCTGAAACTAAGAATAAAACCATAATGGACCATCTCTTGAAGTATAAATTCTATAGAGGTCGCCATCATATCTATTATTCAGAAGAGATTGTAAATGGCCATTTTCTGACCACATGTAAGCAATAAAAATGAAGAAACTGCCCAATAAGGTTGGAAACTTTTTAGACTAACATATCCTTTGAAAACTATGCTTAGATTTAGCAACACAGATGCCTGTTTGACATTCAGTGACCCGTCAAACTTAGGTAGCAAGAATATCAGAAATGATAATAAATTTACATGCTAAATGCAAAGTCAGGAATGGAAATGAATTCTGAATCTCCTGTAGACTGATTTAAGAACTCTGCCGATAAACATTTATACCCCTTTTTATCATTTGGATGCATATTCGTTGTTTATGCCACCATACATCAGAGTGTGAAGCATTGTTTAAAGATTAAGTTTTCCATATAGCTACAGACTGATTATATTTAATGTAACATATATATCTTTCACAAAAGGATCTGTTTAGGGGAGGTGTTTCTCTATCTTTAAAACTAAAATGATTTTGATATATCTATCACATTGTAATATTTTTGTTCTAATTTAAATATTTAACATTTCTTTCCAACATTCTTGGATCCTTCTGGTTTCAGTGTATGCCTGTGTTTTTATTTTATTTTCTTTTCATAATCCAAATCAACCTCATTCTTTCACATCTTTTCCTTATGTTAGCTCAGACTAATCAACTATAACCACCAATAACTGTAAAAAAAAATGTAATTTTGCCTTTCCTCCATGATCTCTATCCTATACTCCTGTTATTTTAAAATAATGAACAAATCAACAATAAAACAACAGCAAAAATACCTACATACATGAGTTGAGATTTGAGAAAAATTAAGAAGTAACCCTAACCACAATGTGGAATTTCCAAGCTTGTCCTAAAACCAACAAGTACCACCCAACCTCTTACCTGGGATAAAATGGCATTTTGCATTCTCACTCGGAAAAACAAAAAATCATCAACATCTGGCAATTTTTTTTTACTATGTAAAAAAGATGAAGAGACACAAAGCAGAGAGAAGGTGAGATAGAGGCAGACACAGGTGTCCAAGAATAGGATGGCAAAGAGGATATTAGCAAGAGAGAGAGGGGCATAAGCATTAAAGAAGGATATTATATAATTCACAATTTGAAGAAATAATAGCACACTATACCTATTGAGGGCATCTTCAATGCCAGTCTGCAGAACGAGAAGCATAGATTAAAATTTTTACAAACCAGAGACTGAGCCAAACCACTGCAGTAGCTAATTTTCTATCTCCCAGCAACTCTCTGAGGCCAGTGCCATTCATTCTTCATCTTAGAAGGAGGAATCTGATGCTATCAATGCATATGTTATACGTGTGAGGGGCACACTTGTAGTGATTGGGAAACTGGATCACACCAGACCTCAGGATCTATGCCCTCATCCATGTGTAGACATTTACGTAATTAGTTTCCCCAAACTAATTGCCATCCCCGGTACCCAAATAATAGCCAGCCAACGGTTGACAGTCTTTCAATGGAGAGAGAGAGAGGTCATCTGATTTCCACTGTATTGAGTCACACGTTGCAGATCCCTGGCAGCAAAAAACGGGAGACTGTTCAAAAATCACTCAGTCTCATAATTTTTTTTGTAAAAGTTCATCTTAAATAATGATCAATTTTTATTTTTCAAACATTACCTGAGATGAGTTATTTCCATATATTGTGTCTATATATGCTTACAAGCTTGAAGCAATTTGACACAAGAAACTGGTTAAAATAAATAATTAAATAAAAATCTTGGGAGATGTGTGGGTACAAAGAATAAAATAGATTATAATCAAGATAAAATATATTTTTTTAAAGATTTATTTATTTATTTGAGAGAGCAAGAATGAGAGAGAGCACATGAGACGGGGGAGAGTCAGAGGGAGAAGCAGACTCCCTGCCGAGCAGGGAGCCCGATGCAGGACTCGATCCAGGGACTCCAGGATCATGACCTGAGCCGAAGGCAGTTGCTTAACCAACTGAGCCACCCAGGCGCCCAAGATAAAATATTTTAAGAAACGCAAGTACATTACTCATGGTTTGGGAATTCCCAGTAAGGACAAATATTGACCAATCCTTATTTTGTTACCAAATAATGATATGGAAGAGGTCTTTTCTATGGAATTAGTTTGCCTTTTATCATGTCCCTGTCAGGTTACTATTTCTATATGTGGACTTTAGTGAGTATGCATTGTTTTCTCTTATTTTCAAATGATGGAAACATTTCAGCTGCGGTGATGGTCTTTGAAGGCAGTAAGTCACCCATTTGAAAACCATACGATATTGAAGAACTTTTGATCACCTGGTTCAACTTTCATTCAACTTCCAGGTGAGAGTCAGAGATTCACTTAAGAACACTGATTTCCACGTCCTCTTCAGAAATAGCTTCCTCTATGATGTTCATTATTTAATTTTTTAATGCTCCTTGCAACAAGCTAAATGATGCAACTATACAGAGAAAATTCAAGCAATCCTTCTTCCTAATTCCTCCCATCCAATTCCTCCCCAAAGTAATGTGCTTTAACAATTCCCTGAATATTCACACAAGTGTGAATGTATGTAATGCATATACATGATCATGGATACTCAGACACACACACACACACACGTGAAGACACACTTGTGCAAGTACTTAAAAACATTTTTCTCCAAGATGGGATTATACTGCCTTTTCTTCCCTTTCATATATTATGGACATGCCTTTATATCAATACACACAGGATTAGAAATAACTGAATCTTTTTAATAGTATGAGCAATTTGAAAAAAAAATATTTCCTTATAGTGGTGCTTGAAGGAATATTGTACATAGTAGTATAAGGAGGGTGTGTGTGTGTGTGTGCGCACATGTGTGCACGTGTGTGTGTTGTCAGGGCAAAAGACTGGCTCAGTCTCTCTCAATAGGCCTCCCTGCAGAATGTATTATTTTAATGAATTTATAGTAATCTACTACTGAATCAGAAACTAGATTTTCTAATGCACAGAAAGCAGATTTCATCTCTCTCAGGTAAATACACATTAATTAAGTTCACAGAACCAATATATATATAATCAAAATGCCAAATTAATAAATTGCAATTCAAAGGAACTAGACCACTCACACCAATGTAACAGTCCTTTTTCTCTCACTTTAGACCAATATGTGACACCACATTGTAACCTGAAGGCTTCTTGCTTAAACTTGGAGGCAGAACAACAGAAATAAGAAATAAGGGAAGTGATAGAAATCAGATAAAAGAGCATTTGATGCCGCAGGTGAGCAGAACTTTATCATCCATCTACACAAGTCATTCCAACCTTTTCATTCGTTACAGAATTCCTGAGAACTTGCTGAAGCCTGGGAAATGTTTTCCGCCAAAAACACACCCACACCAAATTGCGCATGTCATTTCCCAGCCTTGTAGGAATTGAGATGATCCATGACCCCCACATTGAGAAAGTCAGAGATACAGGATAGGGACAGATTCAAGGGGACTCCCTGCATCCACAGCCCCACAGGCATGGCTGTTCAGTGGACTCTCAGACTCAGTGCTCTCGTCTCGGAGCATGTGACTCCTCTTGGTGGAGCTGGACTGGACATGGCTTTGCCGCTGGTGATGTGTTTTGCCTCTGGCACTCATTTTATCTTTTCTTCTTTCATCAAGTGTGTCAATAGCCATGGGTTATATATATGCCCTGCTAGATTGGTGAAACTCATTTCTTTATGGCAGGTCTGCATCTCTCTTTCTCTGCCCTGTTACCTGATTGCCTTAACATTGTACTTTCAGAAAGGAATCCTATTTCTCCTATGCCTGTGCTCTTTGAAAGTATTAGTATTGATAGTACTAACAGCAATAATTATTTTCGAGTGCAGTTCTAAGATCTTTGCTTAGCAGTTCTCATGCAGCTGCTGTTGAAAATCCCTGCAAATCAGATACCCAGGCTTTGACAAGTGAGCCCAGACAAGGTCTGCTATGAGGGCCAAGAGCTTTGCTCACTCTAAGGTAAAGGTGTGTCCTTACCTGGGTTTACCCACCCACAGGACCAAAATAGTCAGGAGGAAAGGGATTCTAGAAGTTCCCATCTGTTCCAGCCTCAGTCCTTGTTATAAACCCAAGATAACATTCAAGGATCAGCTAATGGACAGCTAACTGCTGTCACTTTGACATCCCGTTCTTAGTCAGAAAGCTTTCTCTCCTGCCAGGTGGGTCATTCATGTTCCATGCTTTAATTCAGGTTGAGTTTGGATAATCACTTCAAGGGAGAAATAAATCAGTGCTGACATTCTAAATAAAGCTTTGAGCTTGAAGGGTAATAATCTAGCTGCTCTAAGTCCAGATTCACACGTGTTAAAGGAAAGAAAATTCTGCTTGAGGGATGTGTCAGAGGGAAATGCCAAATATATTCAGCCAACAAGAAACACACGGTCGGTCTGGAGCCCCACCCCAGCCCCAGAGTTACTGACATGGTGAACCCCAGAACAAAAGGGCTGCCCTGTAGCCAAGATCCCCTGTTCCCTGATGAAAAACTAAGGAGTACATGAAAATGTTGGCCATTTGCATCCATGACATAAATGTATAATAAATGAAATTAATTCATTTTAAGTCCTTGCAAGCTTAATTTAATGGCCTGTGTTAAGTCTATTATTTTTTTTTGGCCACTTATTTTTTTATTATTATTATGTTATGTTAATTCCCATACATTACATCATTAGTTTTTGATGTAGTGTTCCCTGATTCATTGTTTGCGTATAACACCCAGTGCTCCATGCAGAACGTGCCCTCTTTAATACCCATCACCGGAGGATGCCAGTTTTGATGGCTGCAGTGCCATATTCAACATCTGGTAGCTTGAGAGCAAAATGATTATTGTCTGCAAGCAGCAGTGTTCAACAGTGACTTTTGTATGATATTTATATGTCCTTTGCTCTGTGAAGACACTGACCAAGACAGCAGTGGAGCTCCAGGATAAGTCCTTGACAGAAGCAGCCCTAGAGAGGCAGGTGCGCCAACAAATCGCCTTCTGCCCTGGGATTTAGAAATGGCCCATGTCCATCTCCTCAGGTCCTGTCTTTTTGTTTGCTGGTAAAACAAACTTCTTGTTCACCTAGTTCAAAAACCTACATCATCATCCCAAAGTTGTGGGAACCTATTTTACACTCAGCAAAAACACTTCCAGTATGAGGTATGTTCACACTGAAGAAAAGTTAGGGAAGCTGAGGAAGCAGGAGAGCAGACCTGATGCTGGATCTTTGTGCCTCAAATTCTACGGCTCTCACTGGTACTGGATCTACCATCCACAAAGATGACATTCCCAAATTCTGATATTCTAAGGAAATGCATTAAAGTATATTCTTGTGCCAGATCAGATTCTCCCTGGAAAGCTCACAGGCTATACTCAGGGACAGAGACATGTATACAATAATTTCATCACTCAGTGATAAACGTTAGTAATGCAAGCCTGGAATGGTGAACTTGTTTGAGGACCTTTCCATTTTGGCTGCACATTCTTGAGGCTCTGTCTAAACAATCTAAAACACAGGATCAATAATTGGTCAATCCATTATAAAATTGGATTGTTATGATGGTTGCAAGACTCTATATAACCTTACTTTTAAAATATATGATTATACACTTACAATAGGAGAATTTTATGGTATGTAAAATATGTCCCAATAATTATGTTTATAATGAAAGGAGATATTGTTAAATAAACAACAAATAAATAGCCAATCTAATATTTTCAGATATTTTGATAACTAGTTTGAATTAACTTCATCCCCATATTTCTTCATGAAGAAATATGCCATTAATGTGGTCCCTGAGTACTCCAGTTTTTCCATAAGAAATTGTCAAAATCTGATCTGTTTATGTACAATTAACCATTTTTAAATCAAAGTAAACATTTGTTTGCTCATATCTCCAAATACACAAAGAATGCTTTTAAAAATCAAAATATGTTTTGGATGTAGACTGCATAGAGACAAGTATTTCAGTCATTGGAAAAGAATGAAAGTCTATTATTTTTTAAACGTGAACAGTTTGAGCACATTGTGGACCACCTAATCTCTTTGTCTTTAAATTATTTCAGTGCTGTTTTAGAAACTTCTAGATGAGAGGATGTGTTAACTAGAGGGAAAATCAAATTCACATCAGTTAATTGGGACACTTACTAGTGGTTTTCTTTTTAGGGATTGAGGGGGGGAAAAGAGAAGAAAAATACGAGATGAAATTAAGTTGCGGTCAAAGGTAGATTTCTTATCAAAAACTAGTTTTGAGGGGCACCTGGGTGGCTCAGTTGTTAAGCGTCTGCCTTCGGCTCAGGTCATGATCCCAGGGTCCTGGGATCGAGCCCCGCATCGGGCTCCCTGCTCTGCGGGAAGCCTGCTTCTCCCTCTCCAGCTACCCCTGTTTGTGTTCCCTCTCTTGCTATGTCTCTGTCAAATAAATAAAATCTTTACAAAAAAAAAAAAAAAACAACTAGTTTTGAATATTTGCATGGTGACAAATGTCGAGGAGTCAAATTTTCCTTCAGAGTCCATTACTGCCCTCGAGGTCACGGAGACAGGGGAGCTTAGAGATGGTACCGAAGGCCAGCCAGTCTGAAGGTGAAAATGCTGTGGGAATTCGGGACTGACCAGATCCACATCTCCCCTCTCCTTGCATGGTTTCCAACACTACAGCCATGACTTAAAGGTCCAAAGGTGACAAATTGTGAAATGGAAGCACAGATTAAAATGCTATTTATTTAATAGTCCAGTGGAATTCATTCAGCCTTTCTTTCTGAATGGCACGGAGGAAGGGCTGTAAGCCACAAATGAAACCACATAAACACGACCTCCTTGAGTGAGGGGGGCAGAGGTGCCTGCTCCAGGCCCCCGTGAACCCTGTGGACAACGGGGGCCTGGCATCTCCCCCTCCAGGAAGTCCTCCATCAACCTCCCCTTGCTTCTGCATTCCTAAACACAGTAATCAGTTTTCTCCATAGTCTTGTACATGATTCTTCCACGCTCAGAAAGATCCCCCCATTTCTATCTTCCTGCAGAGCTTCTATTCAGTGCCTGAAACAATGAAGTCATTTGCCACATGAGTTTTTTAAACACATTATCTGAGATAGAGCCCAAGCATTAATTCTGTAATGACCTGTACCTGGCCCCCAAGGGCAGCTGGCCTTCCTTCTTTGCCTGACCTTGTCAAACACCAACTACTCTCTATGTTCCCTTGAATGGGGCCATTGTTGCCTTCACTATGGCTTCAGAACCAACACCCCCTTTCTTAACTTTGTATTCCTATCACTTAGCTCAGCATTGGGTCTCTGGGAGATGCTCAGTGAATGCTAAGTAAATAAATGAGAGAAAGAATGAATGAGGACATCTGTGTGTCCATCTGTGTAACCCCATACACGTTCTCAGGCATGCACATATGTGCATCCATGCACACGTGTATGTATTTGTGTGTGTATATATACAGAATTATTTGTGTGTATGCACATATGTATTAATGCACACATTCATAAGTGTGCATTTGCATATATGTACACAAATAAACATAAGTATATGAGAGGCTATGTGGTAAGTGATTAAGAATTATAACCTCGGGGGGCACCTGGGTAGCTCAGTCGTTAGGCATCTGCCTTCAGCTCAGGTCATGATCCCAAGGGTCCTGCACAGGGGGAATCCTGCTTCTCCCTCTCCCACTCCCCCTTTGCTTGTGTTCCCTTTCTTGCTGTGTCTCTCTATATAAAATAAATAAATAAAATCTTTAAAAAAAAAAGGAATTAAAACCTCGGGAAAGAGGTGGACTTGTGTTTAATCTCTGCTTTCACAATTCTGTAGCTATGGGGTCTTGGCCAACTAAATTACTGTAAGTTATGACCTCACTTTCTCTACCTGATAATGTTAGGCAACTTTATTTCACTTACAAAAATCTCATGAGAATTTAGTAAGAAAATATATAGAGGAGTTCATACCATCTTACACACACACATATGCATCACATATCTATCATCTATTGATCCACAGAGATACATACACCTTAGTAAGCAGAGCATATGTTATAATTGATAGAATGAATGATTTTAAGACAAAAAATCTTGAAAAAAATCCTTTAGAAGAGTATTTTATAACCCAGGGGAGGTTCTTAAACTATCTTCATGGACAATTGTTTTTCTCATTCCAATTAATGAACTGTTTTGTATGAAATATGATTTCCTGCCACAAGCAAATTTTTACTATTTAGCATGTCAAATTCCTCCTCATTATACTACCAGTATTTGTTTCATTCAAATAGATTCTGACACTCAGATTCTTATATTACATGCATAAAATTGAAGTCCAGTATATTCTAAGATGGAAACATGGAAAGATAAATGCTGAGTGTGTAAAATCAGCATCTTATGATCAAAATATATGACTATCTACATTTGTCGTTAAAAATGTTCCCTTTTCAGCTACCATGTCAGCAACTATTTTTAAAGAAGTCTTGAAAAGAATAGTTTCCCACCATTTATCACTTTTGCCTTAGACAAGAATCCAGTGTAACCTTCCTTCTACCTCACCAGATATAAATATCCACGTCAAAATATGCATAGGATTTTCATTCTGAATCCTTTAAAACATCTGCTCTCCCATAGATAAAAAACCTTTGCCAATTGTTCAAAGAAAATTTGGTTTCCAACCAATGAAATTGCCCTACATTTTTGAAAAATGTTCTATACAAGGAAACTATTGATTCTAATGAATACACATTGGACTCATTAATTTGAATCACAGAGTTGGTGTTTTCTACCCAAATGTAAATGGTATTAGACAAAAAAAAAAGAAGATAGTAGGAAGAGAAAAATGAAGTGGGGGAAATCAGAGGGGAGACGAAGCATGAGAGACGATGGATCTTGAGAAACAAACTGAGGGTTCTAGAGGGGAAGGGGTGGGAGAATGGGTTAGCCCAGTGATGGGTATTAAGGAGGGCACGTACTGCATGGAGCACTGGGTGTTATACACAAACAATGAATCATGGAACACTACATCAAAAACTAATGATGTATTGTATGGTGACGGACATAACATAATAAAATAAAATTAAAAATAATTCTATCTCACAGAAAATACAGAATTATAAAAAATGCAACCAATGTCCAAGAAAACCTACTTCACCTGCAAAAATACCTAAAAAGTCAACCTAAGTTATGGTAAATAATGTAAAAACTACATTTAAAAAAAATTAATCAAGAATAAAATGATTAAACACTGGCAAATAAAAATCAGGAAATAGACTGCAAAAGATTTGAATGATATCCAGAACAAAAGCAAACATGTGCATTAACACAAGAAAAGTCATTTAAAAATAAATCAGACTTCAGACCAAAATAACTAAAATGTCACATTGAAAAGTTTTCATGATATATACGTGTTTCTAACATTTAATTTACTTTGTCATGAATAAAAAATCCATTAGAAAAAGAGGCATCTTGAAAGAAAGAAAGAAGAAAGAAAGAAAGAAAGAAAGAAAGAAAGAAAGAAAGAAAGAAAGAACGAAAGAAAGAAAGAAAGGGAAGGAAGGAGGAAGAAAGGAAGGGAGGAAGGGAAAGGCAAAAAGAAAGACAAAGAAAGGAAGAAAGAAAGAGGCATCTCCTTCTAAAAAGTGAAAAAAATAAAAAGAGTGACAGGTTCTTTGTGGCACATTGTCTAGATTTTCATGTCACCAAATTGATTTGTTCTCCTTGCCCTCAAGTCAAGTGATGGCCATGCCTTGTCATGCATGTTTGTCATTGCATAATATTTGCCATGCCTTGACATGCCATGTTAATTTTCTGGTCTCTGAAATGATATTTTTCTTAAGTCATACATAATCTTGATGAAATAAATGAAGCATTTTTTTGGTAATTGAAATCTTAATGAAATAAAGTTGGCAAATAGAAATATATGAATAAATCCTATTTACATACCTAATACTTCAATACTGGGCAAATACAGTAGGTCTGATAGTAATCCATGTCATGGTACATTGTGTGTAGTCTCAATGTTTTCTGTTATAAATTTACCAAAAAATATGCAAATTCTTTGGTTTACTATAAAGAACAATGTTCAGTGATGAACCTAGCAAATTTAATGTTACAAAATACCCTATTAAGTTGGTAACTTCAATTTTATTGAAGTATGTATGCATTGGAATATGTTGATTTGACTGACAGTCTATAAATTTACTAAGACCCTGAAGGTCTCTCCACATTTAGAGAGTCAATTACTATAGATGAGTGATGTTACTCTGAAATTTATAAATATTTCCATTTAATTTCCAGGGTTAAATTCAATGACTGAATACATTAATTAGAATTTTTAAATTATTGTTTTCATACTCATTATGTAGTATAATAGTTCCATACATAAATGTTTACATATTTATGTAAATAATGACTATTCCAAAATTACTGCCAGAAAACTACAAAGTTCAGGGCCTGGATTAAGCTTGCTATCAAGGTTATCATGTTTAGACAGATTTTAAAAGTTTGAAACATTTTCTCCAATTTAAGCAAATGCACTTAAATTAAAAATTTAAACATCAATCTGGTAATATTAAATAAATTCTAATTTTAACTGAAAAACGTAGTACTAGCTTAAGACTATAGAATATTATTTTTTTGAACAAGCTGATCTATTGTTTTATATCTAAATTAAATTTCCTTTAGAGGTCTTGGACAAGACATTAGAATTTTATTACATTATTTGGCTTATATTAATTACTTGACGGACAGTATCATCAAAATAAAAACTTGTGTGAAACAAGGAAATCTGAGTCCCTCAGAGGATTCTGTGTTCTGGTTCCCCCCCAAAAAATTTACATGATTTTCTGACCATTATCATTGGTTCTGCTTTATATTTTATTTGAATAGGTATGTTTGAATATTTTATGCAGTATTTTTCATAAAATCTCGCTTTTTTCAGCGACATTGTCTACAGCTGTAGCTAACTTCCATGTGGGAACTTAGACTATTCATAAATCAGCTGGTTCTTGCAGTGAAAGCTTTACTCTCTTCTGGATAAATTCTCCAGGACTTAATCCTCTGTTGAGACCACAATGAACTTTATTTCTCCAGATAGTACACATTGATTTTCTCAGGAGACCTTAAAACTAATGGAGAAATACTTTTAAAATAGAGATAGTAAATATTACATACAATTTTGGTTTTGCTGACAAAGCTGACAATTTGCTGACAATTTTGGTTTTGCTGACAAACTTCTAACTCAATATCTTTTTTTTTTTCCATTCAAGAAAAAGGCTTGTATCTGCTTTTAAATATCAGACTATATTATAATGTCATTATTTAAAATATAAATTTCAAAAAGAGCATGTCCACAGATCAACAATTTTAAAATGCACATTTAACTTAGCTCCTGGTCCTGCTTACTTTTATCCTCATTTTTTTAAATGACTCATAAATATTCTTTCCAACAGAGAGACAATCTCACCCACTGTGTGTTATATCCCATCACGACAACCAGTAACACCAGCAACGATAGTGCAGGCGGAGTCAACAGAATTACTCATTTGGCAATCGTTCAGCATCAGCTGAGTTTCCACATGTGTCTCAGGAAATTGAGCAAACTGTAATATTCGAGTACCAACTTTGTCGGGAAGGAGAGGAAAATTGCCAGATTCTAAAATATTGAAGCATTATCAACCATCTGAGCAAATATCAGATATGGTGACTGGATGAGTTATGCTTCACAGGTAGCTAGAACAGGGTGCCTTGGAAACACTTTCATAATGTTGAGCAAAAAAGAAATTATGTGAAGTTAGTGTATGTAGGAAGTGGCACGTATGTATACATACATTTGAAAGCTGAAAGCACCTATTAACCTTAAATTAGCTTGTTACTCTCCAAAGATTAAATTACTTCCCAATGGTAATAGACTCAAACACCTTTAAGTATAATAAATACACTGATGCCAGTTTACATATAAATGCAGTGGCGTGAAAGACACTGGAGTCAGAGGAGTAAACAATCTTAAACATCATTCCATCTGAAACACTGAATTAAAGGATAAATCGGTCTGTCTATGTACCTGTGCAAACACGACATTCTACCCTCACGTTTTCTGAGAATTGCATAGTAGCCAAGTTCAGTGGCACAAAGCACACTAGATTTTATCTTTCCACAAGGAATGGTTTTTCCCAAAGTGCACTGAGTACTCCAAATAAAAGCATATGCAGAGGTGACTTAATCCAGAACAACATCCCAAGTAAAGGAGGTGAAATTAGGGATGGGCTTATACACCTACCTAGAGCCTATTTTCAATTCACAGGCTCTGGGGTATACTTATTTTAAAAATAATACGCTCCGTATTACACAGGAAAGAAGATCTTAACTATCTCCAAAAAACAAGGCAAAAACAGACACACCTCAGCATTTACACTTAAAGAATTACTAGTAATTTCTTAAAACTGAATTCCTGAAAAGATCGTCATTATTACTTCCTCTCTCAAAGGTTGAATTCTCTTTCATCTTTTTAAAATTTCCATCCCCAAGTTCAACAATAGTTCAACAATATCAAGATTCCAAAGGGTCCCTATGCACGAAATCTGAAAACACAAACAAAATCCAGATGCCTTTCAATGACCAAACAGTAAAACCAAAGTAATCTCAATTAAACATTTCAGCTTTGACAAGAAAAACGTGTCACGGAATTCTCTTCACTTAAGCACTAACAGTATTACTGTCCAGCGAAAAGTTTACGAATTACATTCTTAAAACACTTCTGAGTTAAAAATGAATTTTTCACAGAATAGCTGCGCTGTGAGTTAGTATTCAAAATTTTCAAAACTTCTCTGCCACACATCAAAAGAAAAACCACTTCTCCAACTAAAAAGAGTACCACCCATAAAGGAAAATTGTAAACACACGTTTTGCCCTGGAAAGTTTGGCAGTTATAGCAGACGGTGTTCCGCAATCATCAATATATTACACAAGAGTCAAGTGTTTATAACATCAAACCACCTCTGAAATAGCAGCTTGTGTTTGCATTGAAATCTTGAATCCCGTGTGGCAAGTAGGAGATGGTCTGGACAGTATGTGTGTCCAGAGCCCAGGAATGTCCTACCTTCATACAGGGCTTTGAAGCCTTGGGCGCTCACGGCGAAGTCTGTCGTGAACCACAGCGTGAGGATAGATCCCGTGCTGACTATTGAGGACGGCAGCTGGAATCCCGATAATCTAAACCATAAAAAATATAGGAACAGAGTGAAAAAGCATAAATTTGTGATTCAAGCTTATTTGATGAAGTCATTGTATTTCTCTTTTCACGGCGGTATGTTTATTTGAGATATGTCACTAAACAATTACATGATCCACACTCAAGGTGTTGCCAGGTAATTGAAATTAAGCATGTTCAAGTAACAGTTCATTTAAACAACTTTTTGAGAAAATTCTTTATTGAAGGAATTGTACAATACACCATTGCATGAAACAGGGGACATGAAACTTAATGCAAAGTCATCTTTATACATGTTACATGAAAAAAATATGATTTTGCATGCACTTTATTATTGTCCTCTGAAATTATTAGATGGTGGGTTGTCACATCTCATAGTTAATGTGCTTATTCTTATTATCTGCCCGAAATAAATCATAGCTTTCTTGAAAAGAAAACATATACTAGTCACAGCATAATAAACAAAAATCAATTACTACCTTGAGCAGAGGTCAAATGAATTGATTTTAATGTTTGGTTTTCAAGGCAAGTCTTTTGGATTCTTACATATGCTTTTCCCCCATCACTAAGTTTATATATATTTAGAAATGTTAATGATGATAAAGTCAGCAGTCTTGAATGAGTGAACTAGGAAAATAATATATATTTTATGCATAATGCTTTATAAAGTAACAGCTTTCCAAAATGTCAAAGAAATGTTTCATCAGTTTGTATTTTACAAATACAAACTAACTTTGCTAATTAAGTAGGTTGTCTCTAGATAGGTGATTTAGTATAGTCTGAACACAATTCTCCGATTCCAAAAAGAGTAAGTATGAACATTCATTCTTTGTCGAGAAATTCTGGCTACCAGTAAGTCTATGGTATTGAATATCTAATTCCAGCTGCTGTAGGTTTCAGAATCAAACTAGAAATTCATAAGAGAAAAATGACAGGACAATCCCCAGTCACCAAACAGCACACTTCTAAATATCCACAGATCGAAGAGGAAGTCCCAAGGGAAAATGAAGAAAAAAATACATCGAAATGAATGAAAATAAAAAGACAAGCTATCAAAAGTTAGAGGACTCAGCTAAGCAGTGATGAGAGGGAAGTTAATAGTATTAAAAATATACATTAGAAAAGAGGAGACTTCTCATATTAGCAACCCAAACTCCCATCTCAGGAACTTAGAAAAGGAAGAAGAAAATAAACCCAAAGCAAAGAGAAGGCAAGAAATATAAGATAAATTTAGAAATCAAAGAAACTTAAAACAGAAAAACAACAGAGAAAAATAATGAAACAGAAGCTAATTCTTTGCAAAGGTCAACAAAATTAACAAACATCTAGCAAGACTGACGCAAAAAGTGCGGGGAGGTAGAAGACACAAATACCTAATATCAGGAATAAAATAGAAAATATTACTACAGACCCCCAAAGACATAAAATAGCAAAGGAAAATACAAATAATGCACACATAAATTTAATAACTTACGGGAAATAGGCTGCTTCCTTAAAAAAAAACACACACTACCACAACTTACCGAATACAAAATAGAAAATTTGAATAATGACTATTAAAACTCCCCCAAAAGAAGTCTCCAGGTCCCAGTGATTTTACAGGAGATATCTACTGGCATAGATTGAATGTTTGTGTCCCCCAAAAATCATATGTTGAAACCTAACTCCCAAGGTGATGATGTTTGGAGATGGGGCCTTCTGATTATAATTAGATCATGAGGGCAAAGCCCCCCAAAACGGGATTAGCACCCTTTTCAAAGAGATTCCAGAATATTCCCCCACCCCTTCTGCCATGTGAGGATCAAGAGAGCAAGAAGATGCTGTCTATGTAACAGAAAAAGTTAACACTAGACACCAAATCGGATGGCACCATGATCTTGGACTTCCCTGTCTCAAGAACTGTGAGAAATAAATCTGTGTTGTTTATAAACCACTTGGTCTATGCTATTCCATTATATACACTTAGACATCTACCCAAAGGCATTAAGACATCTACCAAACATTTGAAAAATTAACATCAATTTTACAGAGTTTCTTCCAAAAAACAGAAGTGGATGGGCACCTTTCTTGTGTATTTTATGGCACTAAAGTTACCCTGTGCTATGGATTGAATGATTGCCCCAAAATTCATATATTGAAGCCCTACCTCTCAGTGTAACTGTATTTGGAGTCAGGGCTTTTAGGAGATAATTAAGATGAAATAAGGTCATAGCGTGAGGTGCTAATCTGATAGGATTGGTGGCTTCATGAGAGCAACGGAAGAGAAAGAGATTCCCCTCCAGCCCCCAACATCTATTCACTGAGCAGAGGCCATATGAGCAATGGTGAGAAGGCAGGTATCTGCAAGCCAGCAAGAGTCCTCACCAGAAACCTGATCATGCCGCCCTCTGATACCGGGTATCCAACCCAAAAAAATAGAATCTCTGTGAAATATCTGTGTGAGAAGATAGATCTCTGCTGTTTAAGCCACCCAGTATATGATATTTCGTTGTGGCGGCTCAAGATAAGATAACCTGATACTAAAACCAGACAAAAAGTATGCAAGAAAAGAAAACAACAAACCAATAATGGCTTTCATACATATGGATATGAAAATTTTTAACAAAGTAAGAGCAAACAAAAGCAATATATAAAAAGAATTCTCCCACATGACTAAGTGGTATTTATTCCAGGGATGTAAATATGGTTCAGTATTTGGAAAATCAATCAATATGATCTGCCATCATATTTCCTAAAGAATAAAATCACTAGATCATGATAATCTATGTAGGAAAAAGAAAAACAAACAAACATTGCACATATTTAAACATTCAATCATGAGAAAAATTTCCAGTAAAATATGAAGAGGAAAACTTCCCCAACTTGACAACGAGAATCCTAAAAAACCTACAGCTAACATGACATTTGATGGTGTAAGACTGAATGCTTCCCCCTAAGACTGAGAACAAGGCAAGAATGTCTTGTCTCACCACTTTTATTCAAAATTGTGCTGGAAGATCTAGCCAGAGCAGTAAGCCAAGAAGAGAAAACAAATGCATATGGATTAGGATGCAAGAAATAAAAATGCCCTTCTTTGCAGGTGACACAATTATCTACATAGATAATGCCAATGAGTCTGTAAGAAAATTCCCGGAGCTAATACTTGAGATGAGCAAGTGCACAGGATACACAATGAACATACAAAATTCAACTGTATTTCTGCATGCTAGCATTGAACACATGGACACTAAAATTAAATATTACAATGCCACTTATAATCATTTAAAAAAAATGCTTAGCTGTAGGGTAAGGGTAGAAAACTATACCCTTGAAACTGTGCTATGCTGAGGAAAGAAACCAGTATGAAACCAAATAAATCGAGAAATATACCATGCTAAAAGATTGGAAACCTCAAAACTATAAAGATATCAATTCTCCTCAAACAGGTTTAGCGTCATTTCTATCAAAATCCCAACAAGATTTTTTGAAGATTTGGGCAAGATTCTTCTAAAATATGTTTCAGAAGAAAGCCTAGACCTGGGGTGCCTGGGTGGCTCAGTCAGTTAAGTGTCTGCCTTCTGCTCAGGTCACAATCTCAGGGTCCTGGGATTGAGCCCCACATCAGGATCCCTTCTCAGCGGGGAGCCTGCTTCTCCCTCCCTCTGCTGCTCCCCCTGCTTGTGCTCTCTCTCTCTCTCTTCCCCCTCCATCAAATAAATAAATAATAAAGAAAGAAAGCCTTCAAGACTCAATAGAATAGTTTAAATAATTTCAAAAAAGAATAAAATAAATCAGGCTACTCATTTTCAAGACTTATTTTATAAATTCAGTAATCAAGATCATGTGGAACTGTCAAATTAACAGATCCATACACCAGTGGATGAGAACAGAAAATCTAAAAACAAAGCCACATAAATAAACCCAATTGATTTCAAAGTGCTAAGGCAACTCAGTAGAGTAAAATTAACATTTTGACAATGATGCTGGAACAAATGGTTGTCTACAAGCAAGAACAACAAAAATGAGCCTATACCAAAATCTAAACCTTATATAATATTTAACTCAATATGAATCATAGGCATAAATGTAAAAGTATAAAAAAATTTAGAAAACACATAGGACTATGGAAAATCTGGGACTAGGTGAAGAATTCCTAGACTGGACACCAAAAGCAAAGGAAGCGGACATACCAGACTTCATAAAAATTAAACACTTTTTTATGGAAGACCACACTGAGAGGATGAAAAGGCATGCTATACACTGATAGGAAATATTTGCAAACCACATATCTGACAAAGGATAAGCATCTAGAATACATAAAGAATATTAAAGACTCAACAGTGAAAGAACAAACAATCCAATCAGAAAACAGGCAAAAGACATGAAGAGTCATGTCATGTAAAAGGATACAGATATGGCAAATAAGTATATGAAAAGATTTTTAACACTATTAGTTATTAGGGAAATGCAAATTAAGGCCACAAAGAAATATCACTACATATACGTGCAGAATGGCTAAAATAAAAAAGGAGTGACCATACCAAAGCTGGCGAGAATGTGGAGAAAATTGCTTGTTCATATGTCATTAGTAAGCACAACCACTCTGGAAAACAGTTTGACAGTTTCCTAAAAGATTAAATATGTAACAACCAAGCAATTGCTCTCCTAGACATTTACCCCAGAGAAATGATTTATGGTCACACAAAACCTGCACACAAATGTTTATAAGGCTTCATTCTTAGTAATCAAAAATTGGGAGCTATAGTAATTAAAACAGGATGGTACTGGTACAAAGATACACATAGATTGATGGAATGGAGTAGAGAGCCCAGAAATAAACCCATGATTATATGGCCAATTACTCTTCAGCAAAGGAGGCAAGACTATACGCTGGGGAAAAGACAGTCTCTTCAACAAATGGTGTTGGGAAAACTGGACAGCTACATATAAAAGAATAAAACTGGACCATTTTCCTATGCCACACACAAAAATAAACTTAAAATGGACAAAAGATCTAAATGTGAGACTTGAAATCATAAAACCCCTAGAAAAAAACATAGGCAGTAATCTCTCTGACATGGGCCTAGCAACATTTTTCTAGATACAGCTCCTGAGGCAAGAGAAACAAAAGGAAAATTAAACTATTGGGACTGCACCAAAATAAGCTTTTGCACAGTGAAAGAAACCATCAACAAAATGAAAAGGTGACCACTGAATGGGAGAAAATATTTGTCAATCATATATTCCATGGGGAGTTAATATTCAAAATATAAACAGAATTTACACAACTTAACACCCAAAATCCAATTAAAAAATGAGTAGAGGACCTAAATAGACATTTTTTTTCCAAAAATGACATACAGATGGCCGACATGAAAAGATGCCCAGTGTCACTAATCATCAGGGAAATGCAAATCAAAACCACAATGAGATTTTGCCTTACACCAGGCAGAACAGCTAGAATCAAAAAGACAAGAAACAACAAGTGGTGGTGAGGATGTGGAGAAAAGGAATCCTCATGCATGGCTGGTGGGGACATGAACTGGTGCAGCCACTGTGGAAAGCAGTGCGGAGATTCCTCAAAAAAAGTTAAAATAGAAATGCCATATAGTCCAGTAATTCTACCATTGGGTATTTACCCAAAGAAAACCAAAACAATAATAAACACTATGTTTATTGCAGCATTATTTATAACGGCCAAGATATGGAAGCAACCCAAGTTTCCATCAATAGATGAATGGGTAAAGAAGATGTGATGTGTATATATGTGAGTGTGTACATGTGTGTGTGGTGTGTGTGTATATACACGAATGGAATGGCATACACACACACACACACACACAGAACACACAAATATACCATGGACCATTAGTCATAAAAAAGGATGAAATCTTGCCCTTTGTGACAACTTGGATGGACCTAGAGGGTATAGTGCTAAGTAAAATTAAGTCAGATAGAGAAAGACAAATACCATATGATATCACTTATATGTGGAATCTAAAAAACAAAACAAAGAAACAAACAAAAAACAGAAACAGACCCAGAAATCAGAGAACAAACAGGTGGTTGTCAGAGGAGGGGGGGAGAGAAGATGGGCAAAATGGGTGAAGGGGAGTGGGAGGTACAGGCTTTCAGTGATGGAATGAATAAGTCATTGGGATGAAAGGCACACAGGGAATAAGGTCAATGGTATTGTAATGATGCTGTATGGGGACAGACGGTTGCTATACTTGTGAGGGGCATAGCATAACGTATACACTTGTAAAATCACTGTGTTGTATGCCTGAAACTAATATAACATTGTATGTCAACTATACTTCAATTTTTAAAAAAAAAGACATAAAAACTTGGAAATAACTCGAAAGTAAATGGCTCACATACTGTGGCACAACTATATCATATATTGCTATTCAGTGATAAAGAAAAATGAACTACTGATATGCACCACCTGGATGAATCTCCAGAAAATTATGCACAGTGAAAAAAAAGTCAACCCTTAAAGGTTACAGACCACAGGATTCCATTTTTAAAACATTCTTGAAATGGCAATATTATTGAAAACAGGAACAGTTTTTTGTGGCCACCAATTAAGGAGATTATAGGGTCAGAAGGGAAGGGTGTGTGGCTATAAAAGAAGTAAATGAGGGATTCTCATGGGGCTGCAAAGTGGCCTGTATCTCTACTGATTCAATGTCAATATTCTATAGTGTTATTGCACTATGGTTTTGTGAGAGGTTACCTTTGTGGGAACCAGGTGAAGAGTATGCAGAATCTCCCTGGTCTTTCTTCCAACAGTGTGGAAATCTATAATTACCTCAAAGAGTTTAATAAAACAATAGATTGGAGGGTTTGGGACTGAGAAGCAGTCAAGAAAATATTAACAGATGAAAATAATCAAATTAGTAAAAAATCAAGAAAAGAGTATTTAATAACAAAACATTCTCTCATTAGGTTCCAAAACTAAATTGAGGATCATTTCATTTGGTCATTTACGAATTTTAAATGTTTATTAGCATAGGTTTAGATATCACATAATGTGGTAGCACTTTAAAATAAATATAAACTTGTGTTTTCTTTAACGAGTTTGGTAAGGAATCGTGATTTTGAAAGGACCGAGTCAAACAGTATTAGCTCAGAAAAAATGTAACATGATGCTAAGAGTTTTTTTTTTTTTTTAAAGATTTTATTTATTTGAGAGAGAGAGAGAACACATGAGAGGGGATAGGGTCAGAGGACAAAGCAGACTCCCTGCCGAGCAGGGAGCCCGATGCGGGACTTGATCCCGGGACTCCAGGATCATGACCTGAGCCGAAGGCAGTCGCTCAACCAACTGAGCCACCCAGGCGCCCGATGCTAAGAGTTCTAAGAACAATGTTACATGACTACCTTTTGAGAGTCTGGGGAAGTTTAGCATGCACAGCTGTAGGTAAAATATATACCTGATCCGTTTCAAATAGTTGAAACGGAACAGACACAGTCATATTTGAATACAAAAGAATGGATCATTCATCTGTTGAAGGGCATCTTGGCTCTTTCCACAGTTTGGCTATTGTGGACATTGCTGCTATGAACATTGGGGTGCATATGGCCCTTCTTTTCACTACACCTGTGTCTTTGGGGTAAATACCCAGGAGTGCAATTGCTGGGTCATAGGGTAGCTCTATTTTTAACTTTTTGAGGAACCTTCACACTGTTTTCCAAAGTGGCTGTACCAACTTGCATTCCCACCAACAGTGTAAGAGGGTTCCCCTTTCTCCACAACCTCTCCAACATCTTTTGTTTCTTTCCCTGTCCATTTTTGCCAT
>NC_138370.1:3022864-3060089 GCF_054177405.1 Leptonychotes weddellii
TCTATTTTTAACTTTTTGAGGAACCTCCCCACTGTTTTCCAAAGTGGCTGTACCAACTTGCATTCCCACCAACAGTGTAAGAGGGTTCCCCTTTCTCCACAACCTCTCCAACATCTTTTGTTTCTTTCCCTGTCCATTTTTGCCATTCTAACTGGTGTAAGGTGATATCTCAGTGTGGTTTTGATTTGGATTTCCCTGATAGCTAATGATGATGAACATTTTTTCATGTGTCTGTTAGCCATTTGTATGTCTTCTTCAGAGAAGTGTCTTTTCATATCTTCTGCCCACTTTTTGACTTGATTATTTGTTTTTTTAGGTGTTGAGTATGAGAAGTTCTTTATAGATCTTGGATACCAGCCCTTTATCTGTAGTGTCATTTGCAAATATCTTCTCCCATTCTGTGACACCATTCACAAAGATAAACTCAAAGTGGATGAAAGACCTCAATGTGAGATAGGAATCCATCAAAATCCTGGAGGAGAACATAGGCAGTAACCTCTTTGACATCGGCCACAGCAACTTCTTTCAAGATACATCTCCAAAAGCTAGTGAAACAAAAGCAAAAAAGAACTTTTGGGACTTCATCAAGATAAAAAGCTTCTGCACAGCAAAGGAAACAGTCAACAAAACAAAGAGGCAGCCAACAGCCTTACTTTTTAGAGAGAAGTTCCCTCAGATCTTGGGAACCTGTTGTGTGCCTAAATGCTCACGGATTTAGTGTCTCAGCACCAAATCACCAGACTCTGGACACTTTCCTACCTCATCCCTTTCCTACTGAGGCATACTACCTAACAATAAAGACAGCTGAAATTGGTACTTAAACTCAACCGATTCACATGATGCTGAATGCACACCACCTAAGACAGCAATACGCCAAGCCTCAGTTCTACAGCACCTGCCCTAGAAAGAGGCAATGAGAAAGGCCCAGTTTGATCCATGTACTTTACTTTTCCATCTCTAAGCCAAACGATTTTGGGGAGCCCTGCAGAGAGACTTTGTGCATAATAACTTCCTATCATTTTATACCCACATTATCCCATCGAGGACTTAGTATTTACTCAGAACTCCTAGAGATTGAACCACTTATGCAAACCCTTGTGGCCTTAATACTCAATTGAGCTTACCTAAAATTACCTGCAAATATTTGGCTACAAATGAAACCATTCAAATAAGCTGCCTTCATTCACAAGTTACTTTAAGGATGAAAAGGCTTTATTATTCAAGATCTAATTCTTGAAATTGAGAGAAGCATTATCTGAAACTATATTGTTGTCTCCTAAAAGCATTAAAATAGCAAATACTTGTTCTAACAGAGTTTAAATAAGCATAAGTGACAATAAGATGCTTGAAAGTTTCCATAAATAAACCAATATGCAATTCTGGATGTCTCATCAGCCTTAGGCATTTGGGGTACACTTTCATTTTAGTACTAAATTACATATGATGTTCTGTTCATTGATCTTAGCTACTATGAGTCTCACTGTTGCCATCCTAATTTCATTACTTTTATATGGGTCATACCAATTAATCATCTAAACACAAAATCAATCACTTATATCCTCCTTAGTGCTTTGCTAATTCTTCTCCAATTTCTTAATAAAATTATCATTTTAGACTAAATTGAAGTATATTAATTTTCTTAAACTAAAAACAGGAAAATTGTAAATAACTTCCTCCTAAGGCCAAAATTAATACAGCAATCAACATGTTCAATGTGTATTTTTTTTTAATTTAAGGAAATTGGAAAATGTATATTACTATACAATTTTGTGTCTTGTTAAACTGTTTCACATAAGTTCATTACTCGATAAAATCTTTAATAATTCAGCAATTATTTTCATTTAACTTCTAACATCCTTTCTAATCTTTCTATCTTCTCACATTTGAATGCTGAGCTAAGATAGTTATATACATATATATTTGAAAGTGTATATATGAAGTGTTTATATATAAACATGTATTTAAAAGAATATATTTTAACTATATTTTTCATTGTGAATATTTATTTATTCACCTATTTCAAGGTTAAAAAAATAGGCAGTATTGTGAGGCAAGCCGGAATAAGGTTATGTGGAAATGCCTGTCATAAAGGCTTACATCTACTAAAGGTAGGCTTAAATTTAATTCAACGTTTCTTAATAGTAAAGCAAAGAGAGAATACAAATCAGCTTTAGGTTACTGATGAGGAAGCCTAGACCCACAAATGCTGACTTGGATAAGAGTTAATCCAAGGTACAAAAATCAAAGGAACTCATAAAAAATGCCATCTTTTAAAGATAATAGGACAGTATAATCACAGGAGAACTCCAAAAGTTTTAGCAAATACAATAGCAGTCAACAGTGTATGCATGCAAGTTTTAGTAAATGAATTCATACGATGTCCTAGACACATTATCAACCTAAACATTTCTATATATTTTTATTTTCATAAGAATCAAAAATCTTAATGTAAACATAATATATGTAAAATAGCAGTAGTCGACCATTCAAAACACAGTTTTGATATTGGAGATACTCATTCTTTCAGAAATGCAATTTTGTGTAACTTTTTTTTTTTTTTTACTAATTTAGATATATCTTTCAAAATCTAAAATGCAGAAATCCTTTGACCCAAAAGTAATATTGAAAAATGTGACCTATATATACACATATAGATTGACATTATATACATGTGTCTATATAGGTACGTTTACATATATATACACATACACATATATATACACACATATATATGTATTCATGATACTATCAAAGCATTGTTACTATAACCAAAATGTGGAACCAACTTAAAAGTACATTAATTGGGGATTACTTAAATAAGTTATAATGCATTTTCACACTGATAATACAAATAACATGAGGACATAAAGGACTACACACATATACACACAAACACATGTGTATCTAATCATCACCTCACCCCACAGGTAAAAAGCTTCTTCCTCTTATTGTTTACACAAAAAAATCTATCTTGACAAATATTCTCTGTCTGCCCCTTTCTCTATATAAATATATATCCAAAACATTGTATGTATAGTATATGTTATGTGCATACATATAAATGCACACATCCATATCATTGCTGACACACATGTCCATACAAAATTTGGGGAGATGCAGGAGAAACTTTAATAGCCATGGTTATCCTCTCTGAAGGGACAAAGGCAGTTGCCTGGCAGGATAGGGAAAGAGAATTTCATCATATGCTTTTGTTTCTGCTTTTTGAAATCTTTATTATGTGAGTGTATTATTTTTAAAACTAAATTATTTTAAAATGTTAATTGAAATAAATGTATCTAATTTGAGTTCTAAAAAATATATGATTTTTGTAATTTTTTCTTGACCACGTGACTATTCAGAAAAATGCTATATTTAATATTATTGTCTTAGAATAAAATCAATGATAGATGTTGTTATGAATTATACATGAGGTACTTTGTGAGAGGTAGAATATAGTATAGCATTATAAAAACTTTCAATGTCTAAAAGTTGACTGGAACATAAAAACAGTTTCAATCAATATGTAGTTCATGTGAACAATTTATATACAATGCTCTTGTTAATGCTAAAGTTCTTCATTACCTAGGTATTTGATTTATCTCACAGAGAACTCACAATTTTCTTTGACAAAAATAAACTATTTTCAAGGGTGATAAGAACATGAATTAAAATGTTTGAGGTAGGGGCGCCTGGGTGGCTCAGTTGTTAAGCGTCTGCCTTCGGCTCAGGTCATGATCCCAGGGTCCTGGGATCGAGCCCCACATCTGGCTCCTTGCTCCGCAGGAAACCTGCTTCTAACCCTTTCCCACTCCCCCTGCTTGTGTTCCCTCTCTCACTGTGTCTCTCTCTGTCAAATAAATAAATAAAATATTTTAAAAATAAATAAATAAATAAAATGTTTGAGGTATAGGAAAGATATGGAATATTTTATTCAGATACTGCAGTGCAATCTATTTTACTAATTTTGGGTATATCACAATTCGGCCCAATAGCAGTGTTCAAGAAGAGTGAATAAATAATAACAGAGTGAATAAGGAAAACAAAAGCAAAGATAAACTCTTCGGACTACATCAAAATAAAAAAAACTTCTGAAGCAAAGAAAACAACCAACAAAACAAAAAGACAACCTACTGAAAGGGAGAAAATATTTGCAAATGATATATATAGTAAGACATTAGTATCTAAAATATACAGAGAACTTATATAATTCAACACCAAAAAAGCCCAAATAATCCAATTAAAGAATGGGTAGAAGACATGAGCATCCATTGCTCCAAAGAAGACATCCAGATGGCCAACAGACACATGAAATATGCTCAACATCACTCATCATCAAGGAAATGCAAATCAAAACCACAAAAAGATGTCACATACACCTGTAAGAACTGCTAAAATCAAAAACACAAGAAACGAGTGGTGGTGAGGATGTGGAAAAAGGGGAACCCTACTGCACTGCTGGTGGGAATGCAAACTGGTGCAGCCACTCTGGAAAACAGTATGGAGGTTCCTCAAAACGTTAAAAATAGAGCTACCCTACAATTCAGTAATTCTACCACTGGCTTTCTACCCAGAGAATATGAAAACACTAATTTAAAAAGATACATGCAGCCCTATGTTTATAGCAGCATTATTCACAAAAGCCAAAATATGGAAGCAACCCAAGTGTCCATCAATAGATGAATGGATAAAGATGTGATGTGTGTGTATAAACACACACACACACACACACAAAGATATACACAAAGGAATATTTATTACTCAGCCATAAAAAATAATGAAATCTTGCCATTTGCAACAACATGGATGGAAGTACAGAGTATAATGCTAAGTGAAGTCAGTCACAGAAAGACAAAAACCCTATGATTTCATTTACATGTGGAATTTAAGAAATAAAATAAACAATCAAAGAAAAAGGTGACAAAGCAAGAAACAGGCTCTTAACTATAAAGAACTGAGGGTTACCAGAGGGGAGGGGGTGGGGGGATGGGTGACGCATGCAAAGGGAATTAAGAGGACGCTTAGCTTGACGAGCACTGAGTAATGTATGGAATTGTTGAATTTCTATATTCTACACCTGAAACTAACATAACACTGTATGTTAATTATACTGGAATTTAAAAAAATAAACATATATTTTTAAAGTGAACAGAAAATCAAGGAAAGAACTCTGAGTCTCTGTATTTTGTTAGAGTTTTAGAAATTTTCTTTATAAACCTTATTTCAGCCTCTGACATAATCTACCATTGTACCAGCAAACGCAGTTGCAAAATAATTCTTCAAAAAAACATAAAAACCAAAGCAAATTTGAGTCATTTCTATGGATACTTTTCTCTTAGAGACTCTGAAAAATCATTTTGTTTATAAGCTGGCCAGAGTTTGAGTTATTGGACCATGTGGCTAAATTTGTTCTCTTCTCTGAGCCTTTTATCTCTTGTAGCCATTCAGCAGAACCTAGGAAACACAGATTCGAACGAGCTCACGTGGGAAGCCGACCCCATTGCGAGCCTTCACTGCAGCACACGATGTCACATATGAAGTTAGGGCCATTTCTAAATGCACTTCCTTTAAAACATCTTGCTGTTTACGTTTTTATTTTTATAACAGTAATACAAAATTTTAAAAAGTTAGAAATCAAAAATATATAGAGTAAAAGATGGAAGTTCTTCAAAACCTACTGCAGCCTCACATTACTGATTCTCATTAACAGTGTCCATACTTCAGATCCTCCCACACACACAGACATCTATAGATTTTAATACATGTACTTATATGTTTATATATATAAGCATATTACCTATATTTAGACACAAGCCATAATTTTTTACCTCTGTTTACCTAGAATACCAGCTCAAAGAGTACGTGCCTGAAGAGATTTTGTTTTGCTTTACTTTCAGATCTTCCCCAAAATAGCTAGAAAAATATATATACCAGCCCTCTGATTTTCTATAAACTCCAGGATATTTATGTAACTGGGTTGATTTTTCCCTGATTCCATGTCACTGAAAGCTTATACCCTAAAAGTGTTTTTTGATACTAGAATATTTTTTGTACATAATTTGAAGACAATAATGGTCTATGACAACTTACATTTCTTGAATTTAATTTTTGAAACTCAAATACATAATTGCTTTCCTTTGAGGGATTTGAGATCAGACTATAAGTTAACATTAGTATTTAATCAACATATAAGTGTAGAGAGTTGACCGTCCAAGTAATGCATCTACAGCTACACACACATCTTCAAAGTACTGCCCACTCTTCATATCCCTCCAGCCCAGGAGACCACTATCGATTTTTAAGGTTTCGGTTCTAATTTGGAATAAAGAATCAGCAGTAGTATTTGCCTTTACTTAGTTATATAAAAGGACAATAAGATAGGATGGCCAATATAACAGTAGTATTTATTGCCCCATCTACGTTTTAGAATTATTATGGAGATGAGCTTTGCCAAACACATTACTGAGTATATAATAGGTGTTCAATATTGTGTTTGTAATCAATGTGTAACTAAGGAATGGTTCACATCCAGTCATCAGCATAGATTTTTTACTGAAAAGTTTTGCATTTACTAGAAAATAATGTTAATTTATTTTTGATCAAGTCTGCCATACATAAACATGCACACCAGCTTTCATCAAAATGGTGAATTGTTTTAATTTTATTATTGAAGTGTAGTTTGACGTACAATGTTCTATAAGTTTCAGATGTACAACATAGTGATTCAATAACTCTACACATTACTCCATGCTCATCACAGTAAGTGTAGTCACCTTCTGTCACCAAACGTTATTACAATATTCTTGACTATATTATATTCCCTATGCTGTACTTTTCATATCCATGACTTATTTATTTTATGAGTGGAAGTTTATAAATCTTAATCCCCTTCATCTATTTTTTCCATCCCTCCCACAACCACTAGTTTATATTCTGTATTTATTAGTCTGTTTTTCTGGGTTTTTTTTAATTTGTTTTCTTCTTCATTTATTTTTTAGATTCCGCATACAAGTGAAATTGTCATACAGTATTTGTCTTTCTATGTCTGTGTTATTTCACTGGGCATAATACTGTCGAGGCCCATCCATGTGGTCACAAATGTCAAGACCTTATTATTTTTCATGGCTGAGTAATATTCCATGGTATATAGAGACCACATTTTCTTTATCCATTCATCTGCTCATGGACACGTGGGCTGCTTCCATAATTTGGCTATTATAAATAATGTTGCAATAAACACAGAGGCGCATATATCTCTTCAAATGAGCATTTTTGTTTTCTTTGGGTAAATACCCAGGAATGGGATTAGAATTACTGAATTCTACACTTTTTTTTTTTTAAGATTTTATTTATTTATTTGAGAGAGAGCACATGAGAGGGGGGGGGGTCAGAGGGAGAAGCAGACTCCCTGCCGAGCGGGGAGCCCGATGCGGGACTCCATCCCGGGACGCCAGGATCATGACCTGAGCTGAAGGCAGTCGCCCAACCAGCTGAGCCACCCAGGCGCCCATGAATTCTACACTTTTATTTTTAATTTTTTTGAGGAACCTCCATACTGTTTTCCATAGTGGCTGCACAGATTTACATCCCACCAACAATGGACAGGGTTCTTTTTTCTCCGCAGCCTTGCCAACACTTGTTATTTCTCGTCATTTTTTTTTTTTTATTCTGGTCATTCATGGTTTCTAGGAATTTTTTAATTTCAGGTCTCACATGTAGGTCTCTAATCCATTTTTAGTTTATTTTTCTGTATGGTGTTAGACAGTGGTCCAATTCCATTCTTTTGCATGTGGCTCTTCAGTTTACCAAGCACCATTCATCGAAGAGACTATCTCCCCCATTTTATATTCTTGCCTCCTTTGTCCTAGATTGTCAAAATGGTGAAATTTACTTTATAATAAGGACAATAAAAAAACACTTCCAATAAATTGCAACAATGATTATTCATCGTTTCACCGTATTTAGATGTTCATATGATATATATGGTAGCACAAAAATATAAGACACCTCAACAAAAACCACAGTCTTATGTGGCTAAATGGAGGAAGGATTTCCTAGTCAAAGACGTGCCCACAGTCTTAGGCAATACCAAGATTTATTGGAGTAGCTGTTCAGTTCTCAGTCCAAAGAAATAGCAATTATATCATTTGCTATTGCAATTCAACACTCGCATCTCTGGTGGTCAGCTAGAGGTGATTCAAATCTGAATAGAATTTTCTCAAACTATAACCAAATCTGATCTCTCCCATGTGTGATCTGTGTGATGTCAAGCCAATCACTTAAATGATGATGTCATTATGTGTACATACAAATGGATAAATGAGCTAAGAGATGAAAATTCACCCAACTTTCTTATGTCTGGCATATAGAATCTAACTGATGTGCCTTCTCTACATGAAATGTTTATGTATATGTATCTTATACTTTGTGTATTTGTGTATATGTGTGTCTATGTGTATTATAATATACATGAAATTTACGAACTACCTACCATATATAATATTCATTACATATGAGATAAATCATCGATATATATGATTTGAATAGCTCTATTATGAGGTGGAAGTTATAAATAGAATAAGTAAAGATTAGCATGATGGAAGACTGGGAAGAGGACAGATGTTCTACCTTTCAGAATCAGGTAGAGCTTCATGGCTTAGGCAATGCTGATTTTATGTAATGCCCTAAAACATGGACAGTGTTTAGATAAATAACATGAGAGAAAATGACCCTAGCAAAGCATAAAAACAGTAAAGCACAGGGTGCCTGGGTGGTTCAGTCGGTTAAACACCCAACTCTTGGTTTCAGCTCAGGTCATGATCTCAGGGTTGAGAATTTGAGCACCACATCAGGCTCTGTGTTCAGCATGGAGTCTGCTTGAGATTCTCTTTCTCCCTCTCCCTCTGCCCCTCCTGCTTATGCTCTCTATCCCTCTCTCTCTCTCTCTAAAAATAAATGAATAAAACTTTAAGGAAAAAAAAAACACAGTAAAGTGCTATCATGCCGTATTTTTGCAGACAAGTTTACTGAGTAATGAGAAGCAACAATAATAGTGCTTGTCTCAGGGGTTTTGTAAGAATTACATCAGATAATGAACATGAAATGCTGAGCACACTGCACAATGAATGCTATCTGTAGATATGGTTATTATTAATAGTAATAGCATTACTGTTATTGTTTTGCCCTGTTGCTAATAACAAGGACTCAGGCTTACTGAAAGCACAGATGCATAAAAGGAAATAACAGGTAAGATGGATGTACAGAGTGTAACTGTCTAATTTCCCCACATTTAGCTAAGAGAGTACTGTTCCAGATATTGATGGGAGCTCATGACCACCACATCCTTTCCAGTGTAAACACATCACAAGTCTCAATGCCCCAGGTCCTGCAGAGGTAATTCTGTGTTCTCCAGGTCAAGTGTGTCTGCTCTTTTCTGTCCATTCCTTGGCTCCTTCGAGGATAAAGTAGGCGTTAATATGCAATTTGGCAATGTGAGAATCTGGAGAAACCATCCTTTTGACCCTGATGGTCTAGTCCTTTGGAAATTACTGAATTCTACTGAGCTACATATAATTTGATTCTAAAATGCCAACAGTGGACATGATAAGTAAAAGTATTGCTCATCAAAGGTAAAGATCAGGTTTAACATCAGTTAGGGATTGTCCAAGCAGAGGTTCTTTTGAAAGAGAGCATTTTAGTGTATCAGTTTCTAAGAGCCAAATGATATAAAACTTGTGTGTATATTTTGAAGACTATAAGGAGAAATGTTTTACCTTTAAACAGTATAAGGGATTCTATTGGTTAACTTATCATTAATTAATTGGTTAACTTGAAAAATACCCATCTTATTTCCACAGTGACAAAGAGACATGATTTCCCTTCTGCTGCATCTGGTTTTCAGGAGTTAAAAGGACAATCTGTGTCCACATTGAAGTCATTGCCTATTCATGCACTCACACGAGAATGCATGTTCAACGTGTTACTTCTGTGAACTAGGACAGAGGACACCAGGACTACATAATAGATATCGTAGTATTTTGAGGTTGGACGAGGGTGCTGGAAGAAAATGAAGAAGCTGACATCTCTTTCTTACATTCCCAATCCTGGCTAAGACTTTCTTCATCGTGTGCATGATTTTCCACTTGTTCGCTTGCTAGTCAGTTTCATCTGTCATCACCTAGGACATTCTTTTAGTCATATTTGACTCATTAAACATTTTCTGTACTCTTTAGAACCACATTAAGTCTTTTCCATTAGACTGCGTTTCTAAAAAAAAGCTGAACAATTCTATACTTTTGGATAATATTTCCCTAATACGGTTTCTTCCCATACTAACTCTTTCAAAATTTATACTCTCCAGTGAGTCACTTAGGAAAGCCAATGTCTTCGCTTTCATAAAATCAATTTTATACTTCATTGGCTTTGTTTTCATATGGATAGCTTGCATGATATAAGTAGATTTCAATGAGTCAAAATAACACGTCAGTATTGAAGTTCCTCACTAAAGAACTGCATGATTACAGTCGAGCTGGATGCAATATATATCCACAGAAGTTCAGGTTACTGAAAGTACTACAGAATATTTCATAGTCGTTTTCCTTACTCCTTCTGGGAATTTCTATTTGGTGATATATTATATGACCATTGATGTTACCACATTGTTTCCAGCAGGTAGGCGGCAAGACCACAGAGAAAAATGTGCTTGAGTGTGGAGGCAGGTGAGATTATGGAAATATATCAACCCCTTTTTCCTGGCAGTGCCCTAATATGACAGAAGCTTTCAGGAACCTCACACAGCACAGGAAAAAGAGGTGAACATGTCCCACCAGGCTGATGGGTCCCAGGCTCACTGAAGAAAACAAGTTTTGATTTTTTTTAAAGTTATATTTCTTGCACCCTTGATCTTTGGACTAGAGTACATACTTCACAAACAACACATAATCAGACACAAGAAGTTCTGTGTCTTCAACAAACATCTGTTTTTAGGCTAAAAGAAGAGGAGATGGCCAAAGAGTAGCCCTAAGTGGAGAGGAGGAAAGAAGGGCTGAAGAGACAGGGACCTCAGAAGCAGCCAGAGAACCTCAGCTTCCTGTCTGGGAACGGAGCCTACTTATAACAACACTGTTTCTCTGGGAAATGATACTCTTACTTTAAGTGGACAATTAAAAGTATTCATGACAAACAAAATTTTAATAAATTATGGGTTCCATATTAGTTCCCAATTTTTGTGAACAAGGGAAAACGTGTAAATACAAGGTCAAGTTCTTGCCCCTCCGAGAGTCACTCCCCTGCAGGTTATATGGGGTCACTCCAACCAAGAGGCAGAGACACTGTGTGATGATTATTAGAACAGAGGTGTATTCTAAATGCCGTAAAAGTTCAGAGAAAAGAGAAAACCTATTCGACAACTTGAATGATTGGAAATCATGAAGTAGGTGCATTTGATCTGGACCTCAGGAGATGAGTAGAATTATATTATTCAGAGCTGGTAAACAAAATCCTTAAATCTAAGATCTGAACATTCCTTGGAGAGGTTCTAATCCAAATCCCTGACATTGTAGATAAGAAAACAATAACACTACCAATACCAGTGATCTGCTAACAAAAAATGCTTTCACATAAGACTTTATACTAAGCTTATTTCAAGAAGACAGGCTAACTCAAAAGGAAGAGCTGTTTTAAAATTTCCTAACCTCTTGTAGGAGAACCAGCACCCACAAGTTAATGGAATCAAAATTAAATCTCCAAATTAAGATTCAGGAATCTTTCTTGAAGTTATGCATACATTTTAAGAGTTGAGAAAGGAGAAGAAGGAAATACAACTGAGAAAACACAGCATTTCTAAGATTTGAGGGATTAAAGTAAAAAAAAAAAATTGACAGACAATGCTTGGCTAATATACGATTTTATGTCTCAGGCACTTGGTTCACGGAAATGAAGACAATTATGAAACTCACAATATTATCTTAAAAACAAATGATGTCGGACATAAAAAGTACTGTGGAAATTTTTGGCAGAGGCATGTGATAACAATTTTAAAAAGCATAGTTAAGTGTTTCTGCTTGAAGTTTCCTGAGGCATCACCCCTGAGCTGAGCTGTCCAATGGGACCTTCCTCCTTTTCTGTCTCTTCTCGGCCTCTTTCAGATGTCTCCTCTTTATTTTCAGTCTGCACAACTTGCATCATCCCAAGATGAGCGTATAACTATAATGTCTGTTTTAAACATTTTGCTCACCCTTACTAAGATGAAAGACTCAAAAATGCCCATTTAATATAACATTTCCCAATAGAGCTTACAAAAAGGGATTACATTCTGTTTACCAACCTAGGAGGATTTTCAACCAAAGGCATTCTGCAGAGCCTAAACTAACATGTGCTAAAATTTGCGATCGGGACACTTCCCTGCTTTCCTCAGTAACTCTATGTACCCTAATCCAGATTGGAGAAAATTTTCACTTTGGAATTATTGTCCACTAATTAATGCTCCAGCAACAGCACACAAGAACCTCACCAGTTTTTTAACGTTTTCCAGACTTGCATATAATCCTACTTATCACATTCTGACCATGCAAACATTTCCTTGAGATCTCTGACATTTTCCCTGTTATGTATTTTTTAATTTAAAGCCCGAGAATCATTCTGAAAAATGAAGTGATTGGCAAAAGAATAATTTATCCAGCATCCTTTGATATTTGGATTCCATTTCCCACCAATACTGACATCTAACTTGTCCTCTGAATGTGAAAGATAACATATATCATTTTCCACATTCATAAAGCTCATTCCATCTTAATTTCACCTTTGAATTATTCTCATCAATGATACACAGACAGCCCTGTTTAAGAGTTTTAAATGTTGTCATTGACAAATGAAGGATATATAAACCAGACATTAGGACAACATAAAGGATAATTTCTCCCTCTTCTCTCTGATAGGTGTCCAGTTTTCTTATTTACCCAGTAAGCATACACATGCAGACACATCCCATCTATATAATTTAAATCACACTGATAAATTACTGGTTTTCTTTTTTCTTTTGGATTCTAAGCTATAAATGGATTTTAGTCAATAGTATTTACTATTTGTGTACATTTTGCCTAATTTATGGTTCGTGACTTAACAATTGCAGTGAGGATACTGCAAACCTCTTTCTCAAGAGGTTGAATCCCTTCTAAGAGATTTACAAACAAGAAAAGAATGCCACACACTAATGAAGCCTATTCAGACACTGCAAATAGTTTGTAAGATAGATCACACAAACAAAAGTATGTTCTTTCACAAATCGTTTATTTCCATTTTCTCGGCATTATTAAACTGTCTACTGAGAAAATATGCTATGTCAGGCTGGGGTTGTAATTACTGGAAGAAAATTCAGAAATGTTTAACTACAAAGAGTTGCGAAAAGACTCAAATGGGTGTTTGGCAGCACTCCCCCCCCACACACACCTTGTCAGAATGTCTGTAATGTTTTATAGCTTAAGGACGCAGTGGATACATTTAAAACAAGTGTATACAAGTTCCCAGTTTTGTTCCGGTTTTACTTATAATTCAGTAGTTAAAACCATCGCCACTGAGTGTAACATGACCTGAATTATTTGCCATGTTCTCTCTCTGGCCTGCTGAGTCCTGTGTAATCTGGCAACGAGTGCTTTATTTAATGACTTAGCCATTTTCCTAAGAGGGCTGGTTGGGAGTCGTCCTTGTAGCCAGAAGGCATTTTGGAACAATGTGGGTAAGGCTGGAGGTAACCACATTGTGAGGCCTGGGCGGGGGGTGGATAGGGAGAATAGGATGAGAGGGAAGGAGGAAGGAGGGAAATACACACACCCACAGAGGGATAGAAACAAGAGTGGCTCTGAAGTTCGCAACTATGTTTGCACTCGGTTACATAAAGTATCTTTCAAGCTTCTTCCTCCCACATTCCCTGTCTCAGTCAATGACTTCATCCTTTACCCAGTTTCTTTACTTAGAAATCTCAACCTCCCAACATATATATGTAAGAAACTCGGGCACCATGCCCAATGGAGAGAAGATGCTCAACTTTGTTCCTTCCCTCGCCTTCTGCCCATGTCCCGCTTCCCTCTGTGGCTGACCCCCACTTCCCAGCTCTCCTGCTGCAGCCTCGGCCTCACTTCCAGTTTCTGCTGGGTT
Source organism: Leptonychotes weddellii (assembly GCF_054177405.1). Classification (NCBI taxonomy): domain Eukaryota; kingdom Metazoa; phylum Chordata; class Mammalia; order Carnivora; family Phocidae; genus Leptonychotes; species Leptonychotes weddellii. The sequence goes on from NC_138370.1 coordinate 3,037,013, forward strand.
CAGACAGGGGCTCCAGGCTCCCTGTCCTGCACAATTCGCGCCCCCCCCCCAATACCAGTGCCTCTTACTCAATGATCTTCCAAATCCTGAGCCCCTGACAGTCTCCATCCACACCATGGAATGGAAATGGACAGCAATCAAAACAATTTTCTATGTGAGAATGCCACGTGAGCTCCAAGCTTCAAGCAAAAAGACAGCATCTATCTGTCCATCAGGAGTATACACTGAGCAGGAAGCCCGGCCCCTGTCCACAGAACTGAAGCAAGCGTTCTATTTTCATTTTGTTTCAATTAAGAGAAACAAACATATTCTACAGGTGGGGAGGGGCCTGGACTATAGGAGGAAAGATTGCTTCTGTTTGCAAAAAATTCATACAGGCCTTGGGAACTAAATTGGCCCTAAGAAGCTTGGACAGAAGGTTGTTACAGTTTAATTGCAGGATGTTGGGGGGAAATCACACAGGCAAATGCCTCAGCAAAAGTATGGGTGGAATATTGATCTTTTCTCCTGTATAAGCCTGGAATAAACACTAGCCCATGAAAATTAATATTTGTGTGTGTGATTCATCTCTTTTTAAAGACTATTTTTAGAGTAGTTTTAGGTTCACAGCAAAATTGAGAGGAAGGTAGAGAGCTTTTCCATAGGTGCCCCCTGGCCCCCACACATGCACAGACTCCCCCAAAATCAACATCTCGCATCAGATGGTACATCCGTTACAGCTGATGAACCTACATGGCTGTAGTTTACCTTAGGGTTCGCTCTGGATGTTGTACATCTTATGGGTTTTGACAAATGTGTAATGCCATGTCCATCATTATAATAATACAAAGTATTATTGCCGCCTTAAAAACTCTCTGTGTTCAGCTTATTCATCCTTCCCCTACCCAACCTCTGGCAACTAATGATCTTTTTACTTTCTCCTTAGTTTAGCCTTTTCCAGAATGTCCTAGAATTTAATCACAGTATGTAATCTTTTCAGACTGGTTTCTTTCATTAAGTAGTATACATTTAAGATTCCTCCACGTCTTTCATTGGCTGGATAGCTCATTTTTTTCATTATTTTTTTTTCTTTTTTGCTCATTTCTTTTTAGTAGTGAATATTATTCCACTGTCTGGATATATCATTGTTTTTTTATCCACTCACCTATTAAAGAACATCTTGGTTACTTCCCAGTTTGAGCAATTAAGAATAAAGCTGCTTCAAATGTCAGTGTGCAGGTTTTTCTGCAGATACACGTTTTCAACTCTTTGGGGTGAATATTGTGATAAGAGTATGTTTGATTTATAAGAAACTGTCAAACTATTCTCCAAAGTGGCTGTACATTTTACATTCTACCAGAATGAATGAGCTCCTGTTCTTCTACATCCTCACCAGCGTCTCGTGATGCCCGTGTTCTGGATTTTGGTTAATATAAAAGATATGTAGACACTTAGTATCTGACTTAAAGTATCTATATACTTAACATTCTTCCAATCGGGCTGTGTTAAGATTAAAAAAAACCATGGAGAGGAAAAATCAATATAAGTGTACAAAGGAATTGTAAAATTATATATGTCATTTGGACATTAAATTTAGAGCTAAATTTTTTGTTAACAAAAGTAAAAAGGGGAATAGAGGGATGCCTGGGTGGCTCAGTTGGTTAAGCATCCCAGGGTCCTGGGATCATCCCCACACCAGGCTCCTTCCTCAGCGGGGAGTCTGCTTCTTCCTCTCCCTCTGCCGCCCCCCCTGCTTGTGCTTTTTGTCTCTCTGTCTCAAATAAATAAATAAAATCTTTAAATAAAAGGAGGGGGGCTAGAATGAGTTCTTCAGTACTCAGTTAGACAATCACAAATATTTATGGAACATACTTATTAAGCATGGACTAGGCACGAGAAATCACACTATTTTGCATACTGGAGACAAAGTAGTCAAAATATTCAGAAGTCCTACCCTCATGGAGTTTACATGATAGTAGAGGAGAGAGATATTACACAAATATATGTGTGACAGAAATTCCAGTTCACTGTCAAGATTCTGAAAATAACAGGATTGAGCAACAGAGTGAAGACAAAAAATAAGACAAAAGGAATTTTAGAGCAAACGGGACAAAGGAGAGCTCTCGTTGAGGCGATATCTGGACATATTTCTGAATGAACTGAGTCTACTGGAAAACATGAAATATGAGTTCCCTCAGACGAGCTCTTTTTGGGTTACATATAATTATGAGACAAGGGCCTCAAATAATAGAAATGCCTCCATCAACAGCACGTTACAGGACCTGCAAAGTCATCTTACCAGGGGAAAATTTATTATAATTAGTTTTATGTTTTGATTCTATAATTCAGTGTTTTATACTTTTCCTTTCATATCTAATGTGGTTTAATCTTCTTTCCACACCAAGTAGAAACCTATCAGTGTCTGTATTGTTTGATATTCTTTCATGAAAAGTTGTCTGTCGGGGCGCCTGGGTGGCTCAGTCGTTAAGCGTCTGCCTTCGGCTCAGGTCATGATCTCAGGGTCCTGGGATCGAGTCCCGCATCGGGCTCCCTGCTCAGCAGGAAGCCTGCTTCTCCCTCTCCCTCTGTCCCTGCTTGTGTTCCCTCTCTCACTGTGTCTCTGTCAAATAAATAAATAAAATCTTTAAAAAAAAAAAAAAAGAATGTCTTCTCAGGGCCTGACACCAAGCAAAAGGTAACTGACATCAAAGAGGCCTCGAACGCTAGCAAGAAGGAAGATGGTATTTTGGAATCGGAGATACAATAAATATGACAACCAATGACCTTTATTCTGTGCTGAGATATTTCAGAAGACTCTTCTAAAATATTCTCCAGCTGTTTTTCCAGAAGGAAAATTAGGAACAGGACAACTCCACAGTAGGTTTTTACATCAATTAGCAACAAAGAGGGTCCCGAATTCATTTGAAAGGAAAGTAAAATGAGAATCTCAGAAGCTGAGAAATTCTGGTCATCAACTCTGAATAGATTTTATGGCTAACTTTCAGGTAGATGGTGGGAGGCACAGAACAGAGAAACAACACAGGGTACGGAGCCCCCTCACTTTAGAGCACGCCTAAGAAAAATGGCAGCTAATCTCCATTTGTCTCTACAGCTGAACTGGCAACACAAAGTGTGACTCATTTTATAGATTATTACCTCCGGCTCATCAGACTATACTGTTGGCCAAGTAAGTGACAGATGGAACTGTGATCATCTGTAAATTATCTTATTTTCTCTTTGAGGAGGAAAACCATCAACATGCAACTGGTGTTAGGTATTAGAAGACAAACAATAAATTGCTTATCTCTTACCCTTAATACAATGCTTCCTCCTCATTAGCTTCCACAATACTGCTATTGTCTAAAACAAACTTTCAAAGTGTTAATTGCACCCTTATGGGAAGGCCGTTATGCCAAGTGCTGAAAACCAGCAGAGCAGGGCACCTGTCCTTTGAAAAGTGCATCATCTGCACTTTATGAATAAATGTTTCTAAAGCTTGGAGAAATTCATTCAGAAAATCCGCTTTAAAATGCGAAGTCAGTATGCACCAGGGAAGATGTTATTTGGGAACTAAAAGTGAAGGCCTATATGTGATAAAGACTATGATAATATCAAGAAAAATATATTAATCATGGAGTTGGAATACGTGGGTTAAAATTCTTCATCCTAAACAAAGAGATAAGGACCAAGGATGAAATACTGACTCACTGTAAAATCCTTTTTTTTCTCTTTGATTGCAAATAATAGTAATACTACTACTAATAACTGGCAACACTTAATGCGCACTTGGGTTCTTCATAAATACAACACAGGGGGGTTTAGTAGCTAGATCACTTTGGATAGAAATAAACGTAGAGCTATCTTCTTATACACATACTATACTGAGAGCTGAGGAGATATTTAACTTGTTTAAAAGTCAGTAAGACAGAAGGATCATGAAACCAAATCGCCAATCCGATGGCGGTGGCCCTGGGAGGAGGGTGGGAAGGATCTGGAGCCCCCTGCTGGCCAGCCCTTACTCAAACCCTGGCTAGATCTGGGGAGGAGACTGGACTGACAAGGTAAGGAAGCAGAGCTAATCACGGTGCTTCAGGCAGGGGCTGTTTACTATCTGCTGCAAAAGAAATTTAATACCTTAGTAACTGTGACAGCTATCCCAGTGTTCACTGGGTGAATAAATTCGGACTAAGGGTGGCCATGGGCATGAACATCCACCTAAGGACAGACCTGGATATGAAGCCAGTTTCCACTCCACCCCCTAACTGTTTACCCCGAGCAGGGCAATTGCTCTCATTTTCCAAAGATTTTTATGAGCTCTGTAAAAATTAATGTGATAATTCTTGATTCTCAGGGCTTGTGGGAGAATGAAACCCCGTTCCAGGTGTATCTAACACAGAACAAAATGAAAATGATGGCCACCATTTTTAGTTGTGACTGTGACAAAGTGACCCCACACCTTTTAGTTCGGTGGTCTGTCTTTCACGGTCCAAGGTTTAAAATGTGCTATCTGAGGAGATGTGGAGGAAGTTTGGAATCTGTATTTCTCATTCTCAACCAAGTGGTTTTATCTATTTGCTCATCTTACTTCCACATCTCCTTTGAACTGGGTCTAACTCAGGATACCTTAGTATTTGGGGGGAGCTTTGGAGTTGAGAAACAGGTTTGGGGAGGGAATATTAGTGAATGGGGCCTCTTGACAACTAACAAATGATTGAGATGTTTCAGTCCACCCAGAGAAGCATCAAGGAAGAAATCTGGAAGCCAGGAAGGAAAACTACGTAATGCATTTAAAATTCTTATCTACTTGAACAGAGTAAGTATAAAGAAAATAATAGCTAGAGTAGCCCACACAGTGAAGAAAATGTGACTTATGCACTAGATGTGCCAATTAATTTATTGCCTCTTTGTTTCAGGTCCACTTGACATCCCCTGCTCTGTGATAATGGCACTGAACATGGTAAATATTTCTCTTTGCCCGAGTGGGTGATGTTAAGCTTTGTCAGAGAAGGTACTGGAAGGATCCTGGAGGAGGAAGGAGCTTCCCTTCTCTTTGTCTCTGCATACAGGAGAGCTTGCAGCAGCAAGCAGCACCTGTTGCCTCTCCACCGGCAGCTTCTCCAAAGCTTGCCGTCTCCCCATGAATAGACTTTACATCCTCTCAGACAGCTTTGTGGCCAGCAAGGCATAGTGCCTCCCAATTTCAGCACAACACAGCATCACCGTGGACTCGCCCATATTCCCATGAACCATGGCTGCACCGTATAGATAGATCTCATTCTGGGAGCAGAGCCTCACCCCATCCCACCATTTGTTTCTTCTTTGGGTGCATGTGACTCAGCCCAAGAGGCAGTAACTTCTCCCTACCTCCGCGGTTCCTGTATTCTTTTACCCATGAGTACACAGTGCCCTATTTTCCTAATTCCTCATATACTGAAGAGGATTGTATATCAAACTTTCTCTTTTCAAATTATTCTGTGATTTCTGCCTCTTGAGTGGACTTTGACTGATATGGTAGATATTAAAACTGATATAGCTAACATTAGAAAGGAATCTGGCAGCTAAAACAATAAATCTGTGATGTAGATAAATGGTTGAAGGGTAAGATAAAAATGAGACCCAGTGAGGAATTCCTTTCTTTTACATACAAGGGGAGAGTTAGCTGAGTGTTATATCAGCAAACATAATAATGAAATTAATTTAGAGAGTTATGAATAGTTATTAGAAATTTATAGGAATTCCTGGGTAATGATTATTATCCAGTGGTCTGTAAAAACAATGTGAGAGTCCAGCTTGCTTGCTGTTGCTAAACCTGCATGTAATTAGAACTACATGATGAAAATATTACATAATGTACATACATATTCTTTTCCTAGTGCGAAGAGTCACTTTTATTTTTTACAAGATAATTTGGGCAATAGATTACAGGAAAAAAAAAAAAAGAAAGAAAGAAAGAAAAGAAAAGAAAAAAATACCACCCCCCCACCACAACAAAATCAAGGAACACATGCTTTGTATTCTCATATCTCCTTGCCTGAAATGAGAAACAAATGCAACAAAATAATTAATTTGATTTCTTTATGCATGGAAATAACACTCTCCTCTGCTGTGTATAAAAAGATACTCTAGGTATTTGAAGATGCAATGGTTGAGGATATTTAATTTATTTTAACAACTTTAACATTGAATCCAGAGATCTACGTCCAGAATAGTGGCAGCAGGAGTATAGAATATGAGCTCCATAGAAAAACAGCAATAATTTGGGTGCCTGGGTGGCTCAGTCTTTAAGCATCTGCCTTCCACTCAGGTCATGATCACAGGGTCCTGGGATAGAGTCACGCATCGAGCTCCCTGCTCCGCGGGAAGCCTGTTTCTCCCTCTCCCACTCCCCCTGCTTGTGTTCCCTCTCTCACTGTGTCTTTCTCTGTCAAATAAATAAATAAAACCTTAACAAAAAAAGAAAAGAAAAGAAAAAAGAAAAACAACAATAACTAGTGAGAAGTATCAGAAAAATAAATAAAGTCTCTGGAAATTGTCCTTGAAACCTAAATCAAAAGAAGAAACATTTAATCTGGAAAATCTTGCTGATTCACAGAAACTGATAAGATGATCCTAAAATTCTTACGGATATTCAAAGAGTCTAGAATAACCAAAACCATCTTGAAAAACAAGGAAAAAAAAAAAAAAGGAGGGGGGCGCCTGGGTGGCTCAGTTGGTTAAGCGACTGCCTTCGGCTCAGGTCATGATCCTGGAGTCCCGGGATCGAGTCCCGCATCGGGCTCTCTGCTCGGCAGGGAGTCTGCTTCTCCCTCTGACCCTCCTCCCTCTCATGCTCTCTGTCTCTCATTCTCTCTCTCAAATAAATAAATAAAATCTTTAAAAAATAAAAAATAAAAAAAAATAAATAAATAAAAAAAAAAAGGAGGGACTCACACCTCCTACTCCAATACTTTCTACAAAGCTATGGTAATCATGATTATGTCATATGAGCGTAAAAACTGACATGTTGATAAACAGATAGAATTCAGAGCCCAGAAATAAAGTTCACATTACAGTCCATTGATTTTTGACAAGAGTGCCAAAACAATGCAGTCGAAAATGAATGGGCTTTTCAAAATATGGTGCTTAGACCACTGGGTATCCACCATGAAAAGAATGAGGTGGACCCCTTCCACACATCACACAAAAATCAATTTATAATGAATCATAGGTCTAAGTATAAAAAATAAATCTATACACCTCCTTCAGAAAAATATAGGAGTAAATCCTTATGACCTAGGATTAAGGCAAGTCTTCATAGATATGACATAAAAAACCTAGTCAACAAAGAAAACAAATTGGACCTCATCAAAATTAAATACTTTGTGTTTCCAAGAACATCATCAAAAAAGTGAAATGACAACTCATAAAATTGTGGAATATTTTTGCAACCATTTGATATGATAAGAGACTTCTAGCTACAATATATAAAGATCTCTCACAACTTAATGATAAAAAGGCAAATTACTCAATTAAAAATTGGACCAAAAGTCTAAATAGACATTGCTCCAAAGAAGATATACATCTGGCCATGAAGCACATGAAAAGACGCTCAACATTATTAACTACCAAGGAAATGCAAATGAAAGTCCACAATTATATCAGTTCAAATCCACTAGAATAACTATATTCAAAAACATCCTAAATAAGAAGTATTGGTGAAAATGCAGAGAAATTTGAACACTCATATACAGCTAGTAGAAATGTAAAATGATATAACCATTTTTGGAAAACACTCTGGAAGCTACTGAAAACATGGCCATATTATCCAGGAAATCCATTCCTAGTTATATACTCAAAAATAAAAACATGTCAACACAAGAACTTGTACACATTTATACCATTATTCATAATTGCAAAGAGTGACAAGAACCCAAATGTCCATCAACAGATGAGTAAATATGGTATATGTCCATAAATTTGAACAGTATTCAGAAATACAAAGAAATAAACTACTGATTCATTCTGTAACATGAATGAACCTTGAAAACAATATCTAATAAAAGAAGCTATTCAAAAAGACCACCTTTTGTGTGTGACTGCACTAATATGAAATGTCCAGAAGAGGCAGATCCATCGTGGCAGAAAGAGGTCATTGGGGTTGAGGGAACATGGAGAGTGATATAAAATGGGTCCAAGGCTTCTTTTTGGCTTGATGAAAGTGTTGTAAAAACTGATTCTGGTGATGGTTGCATGACTCTGGGACTATATTAAAAGCCACTGAATTGTATACTTTAAATAGGTGAATTTTATGGTATGAATTATATTTCAGTAGCTATTATTAAAGGAAATACAGTTCAGGACTGGGGAACAGAGTATAATAGAGGATATTGAAATTCAAATTGACTGTAATTTCCACTTCCACATTACTTATATTGAAAGATATCTATGTTAATTAAATTTGAAAATGAAATAAAATGGAATGGAAAACATCTGCATTAATTCAGTTTGAGAATGAATAAAGAAGAGTCGCCAGAAGACTGAAAATGTTTCTTGGTTTTCCAAAGGAAGAATGAAGAAGAACTCAGAATCTTCAGATGGATGAGATTCACCCTCTACCTGGAGTCCTCTTTCCTCCCTACTGCCCTTAAAAGACTCCCAAGATCCCATTCAGATATCACCTCCTCTTCCTTAACATGTCCTCAACTGTAGAGCTTCCTGTGCTGACTATATCAGTATATGTAATTATATATATTGACTCTATATGGATACAATATAGCCAATACTGGTATCAGGTCAGTCTCTATGTTTTTCATTGTTTTTGTATGCACACCCATTTGATCATTGGCATCCATTGCCTGAAGGAGGGGAGGGGAGGGGCCAGACAATAGAAGTGCCTCAGGTAAATCAAGTAGAGAGCTGTGATTCCCTTTTGGCATTAAGGAAGGAAACTATCTCATAAGTCCAATTCACACCCCCTTGCACTCTCAGAGCTGTTCTAATATGGAGGGTTAATTAGTCACCTTAACTGTACCATGATCCACACCAACATGGGTTGGCAAGAGAAGGACAGAAGTCATATTGTGGTGTTTAGGCACTGAGAGGGTGTGAGCCAGTGACTTTTGGTTCCCTACTGTCCACATACAGCATAGAGGAGATGCAGAAGTTCCCACATTGTGGAGTGGAAGCACATGGGAGACAACTGAATCCTGCATCACAGGAACAGGGACCACGAAGCAGCAGCTCCGGTATGGATGGCTCAATTCCAGCAGCCTGATGGAGTCTTTAGCTGGGTTAGCACAATGAACAAGAACCAAGATAGGTTGCTTAGCCATTAACAGTTGTATGTAACCTCTCACACTTCTGAAAGACTCAATCACAAATCAGTCCATCCGTGGAAACTTTGACCAAGAACAAAGTAAGGACGTCGGCAGTTTCCCAAAGACCTAGCATATACCTCTACTGGAGATCAGCCCAAATAGCATCAAACCAGACATGCCTGTTGTCAGTGTCAGGACATCACAATAGAGCCTTTCTTTCTTTCTTTTCTTTCTCTCCCTCCTTCCTCTCCTTTCCTTTCTTTTCCTTCCCTTTCCTTTCCTTCCTTCCTTCCTCCCTCCCTCCGTCCCTCCCCTTCCTTTCCCTCCTTTCCCTCCCTCTCCTTCCTTCTCCTCCTTCCCCTCCCTCCCTTCCTTCCTTCCCCTCCTTCCCCTCCTTTAAAAAGGACTATAACACAATGAACAACAAATGAGATACTTTCTCAGGTTCTCTTCCCGATAGCTGGTGGTTCCAAAGCGAAGTCAGCTAGCTCTCCCTTTCTTTCCCCAGGGCACACCTTGAGGCACCTCCCCTCCTTCTTTACTGAACTTAGCCTGGCAGGTACCCCTGTTCTACAAAAGGTAGTACAGGGGCGCCTGGGTGGCTCAGTTGGTAAAGCATCCAACTCTTGACTTTGGCTCAGGTCATGATCTCAGGGTCTTAACATCAAGCCTTGAGTTGGGCTTTGCACTGGGCATGGAGCCTGCTTCTCTCTCCCTCTCCCTCTCCTCCTCCTCCCCCACTCATGCTCTCTCTCACTCTAAAAAAAAAAAAAAAAATCAATGTAGATCAATGACCAACACAAGTAGAATATGGAACATTCAATGACTTATTATAGAAAAATTAAATGACAGGAATATGTAATGACATTTATAATAATATTCATATAATATTTATATATGGAAAGAGTAAATTGTATTAGAGTGTGCACTATGATTACCAGTAAAGAAAGTTATGGTATGCTTAAAAAAAATGAAAAGAAGTACACCAAACTGTTAATGTTACAGAGCTATTGAACATAGCTGAATTTTTCACTATGTAAATGATGCTTGTTGATGAGTCCAAAGAGTATGTGGGTGCTCATTGTACTATTCTTTTCCCTGTCTATAACTTTGAACATGTTCAGAATTTTTAAAAAATAATAATTATAATTAAAAAAAAGATTTTGGGGGGAGAACCTATTCATTCACAATCATTAAACAAAAAATTCTGAAAATTCTAAAATGGACCTATTTTACTTTCTATACTGAAATATTTAAAAAGAAAACATAAAAGTACCATAGAAGTGTGAATGTTATGTGATCATATGAATTGGTCTGCAGTGTTTATGTAAAATGCAAAGATCTGATTGTGAACAAAAATAATTTTAAGTACTTCAGTATATACCACCTATATGACCTATCTACCTGAAAAAAGTATAATTGTGTTTATGTCAGTGGCAAAGCCAGTCTGCAGGGTCCCCTCAGCTTTAGACAGGCTCCTCCCTGACTGGAGGCCCTCACCTCCCTCTTGTCAGAGCATTTATCAGAGGAGATTTGCAGTTGTAAATTCTTTTTCTGCCCCTTTGACATGGAAATCATTTTAAAGGTCTCTTCTCAGTTTTTCAGTTTAGGAAGGAATGTCTTTCTCAAGAACTTGGGAGCCATTCCTTTGAAATGCAATCATCAAGAAAGATAGGGCCAAGGTAGGAAAGCAAGATCCTCATTTCCATGGGCACCAACTAGCCTGCACAGAGGGCCTCATCACAGGGCAAGGCTGGGCAAACACAGGAAGGATGCCTTGTGCTGGACACTCCCACTGACCAACCTCCTCCCTGGCACCCTCTAATACTTTTCCTGCCTTCCCCAGGGCTTAACACCCAGCTGCCCTTTCTTTCAGCAGAGGGGACCTCAAGCTCTCTCCCTTTTGCAATAGTCTTGAATGAAGTCTTCTTTGCCCATTTAACTTTGTCTGATACAATTACTGCTTTGACACCAGACTGGATCACATAAAACAAATGAGAGAAATCATGCAAACTTTTTTTTTTTTCTGTCAACTTTTCCAATAGGAACTCAAGAAACCACATTTCTGGAAATATTCATATTAAGAATAGTATGAATATTCCTAGATTATCATATAAACCTGAACATTAGGATAAAATGAATAGCCTATTACCACATAATTATTTGTTGTTTTATTAATATTTAATTTTATTAAAATATGTGAGACAGAAACATTCACAAAACTGAAAAGAAGCTGAAACTTTATTCCCAAATTTCAATATTCTTTCTCTTTAAAGGAATATCGAACAATTGATTTCATTTTGGTAGATATGCAGTTTTCATCTATCATTCAAGGAAGCTGTGTCTTGTGCTGTTAGTAGTGTAATGTAAACATGTATCACTAAAATGTTAGGCGTAGGGGCACCTGGGTGGCTCAGTCATTAAGCGTCTGCCTTCAGCTCATGTCATGATCCCAGCGTCCTGGGATCGAGCCCCACATTGGGCTCCCTGCTTGGCAGGAAGCCTGCTTCTCCCTCTCCCACTACCCCTGCTTGTTTTCCTGCTCTCGCTCTCTCTCTCTGTCAAATAAATAAAATCTTTAAAAAAATAAAAATAAAAATAAAGTGTTAGGCATAGTATCTTTACCAGTGCATATAAGAGGGGAAAGAAACTGGCAAAGAAACATACCGAACATTAAAGATCCTTTGTCTGATAATAAGTATTAATTTTTGAATATGAATGATTGAACAGTACTTTCTACTACATTGGTATTACAAATTGCCTTTCCAATGTGATGCTTTGATATGCATTCGACACATTTAAAATGTTTATATAGAGTATAACAAATAAATATATCCCAAAGGTTATACCATATTTAACACCGTATTTTAAATTATGGGTTAAACTAACATATGTTAAATTATAGTAATGAAAAGACCCTCAATTGAAGGAAATCTAAATAAATATGTAGGAAAACAACTAGCCACTGAAACTTTAAATCCAAAGAACAGTTTGAAGAGTAGAGATACTACTTGATACTATTTCAAGATGACTCCAGCAATGAGATCTTCCATGGTTATTTTTTAAATTATAATGAAATTTTACAATGTGTTTTTACAACACTGAAGCTAGAATTTCATGTGCAAATCTCCTCATTCCCTCAGCTGTTAGGAAACATTCAGCTGCGAGCGCTTTCTAAACATCCCTCGACTGGCCTCGGAAAGGCAACAAAAAGTCTGTCTCTTGGCAGAAAAACAAAAAGAAAAGTGATTAGCTTTGATTTCTTTTCACATTTCTACTTATTCTTGCCCCAGATTCTTTAGAGTAAAGAAAAAAAAAATTAACAAGTCACTCTGTAAACAATGTTGAAAGTCCTTAACAATTTCCTCATGTCTGCACAAAGCTCCTGGGGATGAGTTCCAGCTAATAATCTACTTCAATTCATATTCAATTAAACCAATTCATGGCAAGGAAATAAGGAGTCACTGTACAGATTATTTAATTGACCCGTTACTGAATGTGTAGTTTTTGCACCTGGATCGGTTCAGATGTCCTCATTCTGTGCTCATCCCTTTCCTCATTTTTCCCATAGACTTCCTAGTGGTCATGCTTCTAAACTGTTAATCAGTTGGAGCTGTTTGTGTGCATGTAAATCACCCAGTGGGATTAACCAACTGGGACAGAGATTCTGATTTAGGAGCAGACAACTTCTTTCTCTACCGAGCTTATCAAACCTGCTGAGGAACTGTAATTTTAGGGGGAAAAAAAAAACAAAAAACAAATCTTAATCTCTCTTTTTCTCCTTCAACATCCTGGTAAATATGACCAATTTTTTTTTCTGTCCATATTAACCAAACCAAGTCAAAGCAAAACATGGTAGGTCTGGGAAACTAGCATTTCATAAATCTCAAGCCCTGTGATAAAAATAATAAAAACATATACCTTAGAAAACATTTTCTATCTTTTTGGAAATTTCTTTTTTATGTTAAGTTTTGTTTAATGCTTTGGGAAAGAACTGGGTGTGGGGGGGAATGGAGAAACCAAGGAAAAGTAGCCCTGAAAAGCAGAAGCATGTAGTCGATTGAGCACTGGTTTTATAGTCAGTAGAGTAGGGAGTCTGATCCTGAACTAACAAATTAGTATTATGATTTAGCAAGGCTTGATTGTGAAGTCTTAAACTTTAGATTTCTGTAGTGACAATTCCACCTCTCCGTGGCTTCCTGACTGCAGTAGCCCTGCCTCATCCCTTTGCTTCTCTTCCTAGCTTCTGAATTCGATTGTCTACACTTCTCTCCTAAGGAACAAATAAGATGCAAATATTCAAATGTAACTCTTCTGCTTAAAAAGCCTACCACTCTCTATCTTCTGTACTGTTTTTTTTTTTTTAAGAGATTTATTTATTTATTTGAGAGAGAGACTGCACATGAGCAGGGGGAGGGACAAAGGGAGAGGGAGGGAGAGAATCTCAAGCAGACTCTTTGCTGAGTTGGAAGCCTGATGTGGGGCTCCATCCCACAACCCTGAGATCATGACCTGAGCCAAAGTCAAGAGTTGGATGCTTTACCAACTGAGCCACCTAGGCGCCCCTGTACTACCTTTTGTAGAACAGGGGTACCTGCCAGGCTAAGTTCAGTAAAGGAGGGGAGGTGCCTCAAGGTGTGCCCCGGGGAAAGAAAGGGAGAGCTAGCTGACTTTGCTTTGGAACCCACCAGCTATCAGGAAGAGAACCTGAGAAAATATCTCATTTGTTACTCATTGTGCTATAGTCCTTTTTAAAGGAATTACCAAGTAAGGGGGGAAAAAAACATTTAAAAACATGGAAGAGAAAGAGAACATATAAAGTGTTTAGCATAGCAGGCAAGACTTACCTTGGTGAGACCAAGCACAAAATTTCAAACTTTCTGCTTTAAAAGAGCCCTTGGTATACTGAAAGACTTATATCCTCTTAATAGGTACCATTCTATTTCTTCTTAGGTGAATGATTTACACACTCCTTCCCCCCAGCTAAGTCCCACTTCATCTGTTCATTCCTGTGGCCACAAATGACTTTTCAAGTTGTAATTTATAAAAACAACAAAATAGTCCATACCCTTCTCAAGCTGAATGCATGGTTTTTCCTCTGTGTCTTCTTGTGTGTTTATAACAATAGTGCTGAGCGTACCTGAGAGAACACTGCTTAAGATGAGTCCCACTCAGTGCCTCCTGCTATGGCTTAATCACCTCAGCATGTCCTGTGTTTTTCACATAATGGATAATCAGTAATTATTGAATTAAATGTAGCCCAAAGGGTAATTAAGTTATCAATTGGGTTGATTATAAATTAGAACAGTGTGAGGGATTTTCCAGCGTGCTGGCTGATCAGAAGGAAATGCTGCCAACAATCAGGGGAGCACCCAGAGTCCTCACGGAGTCAGGCTCAATGGGTCTGACAAGACAGCAAGGAATCTCTCAGCAGCAGACTCTGAGAAAGAAGAAACCTCAGTGACAGTACCAGGCTCTTTAAGGGACATTCTAATAGTAAAAGCATAACTGTTCTTACAGGGAAGGAAAAGAAGAACAGTTTATGTAGATTGGTGGGGCCTTTGGAACTCTTTGGATGAGCTCAGACTACAGGGACCCAAGTAGGAAGGTAGGACAGGCCATGCTTTCCCAGACGCTTATACAGAAGAAGGGCAGAGACCTGCACAATAGCCTCCCCACAGGTGGAAAAAAACGAGGAGAGCCAAAGCTCCTGAATGGGTTGGGCATGAGGATGAGCCAAAGTTCTGGGAGGAATCTGTCAATGGGATTAAACAGGAGTGTAAATGCTTTGTTTGGGGCTGAAAGATAGGAGTATAAGAGAGAAAGCAAACTGGTCTCAGGATCCTACTCTATTATTAGATTAGGAGTATGAACTGGGGCTAAACACTGTGGAACTCACTGCATTGAGAGAGCAAATTCAGATGGAGACAGGGAAGCAGGTTTTACCTAGAACCAAACCCCCACATGCTTGTGTGGAATTCTTCCAGTCACCTCTGATGATGCCTTGCTGTCTCAAATACAGTGCATTTGGGAGCCACCTCCTCACCACTTCCTCTGCTGCCGACACAAGGTAAATGCCTGCCTCCTGACCTGCTCTCCCAGCGTCTGCCATCCACCCTCCACAGGCGATGCACAAAGCAGCAGTCAGAACCACCCTTCTGAATACCGAAATCACGCCACCCTCGGCCTCTTCCAATGGAGCAAAACCAAAGCCCTTCTCAGGACTCCCAATGCTGACATGCTCCAGCCCTTTGTGCTCTTGACCTCACCTTAGTGCTCTCTCCTCAGTTCTCCTCCCTCCCCTGCCTCTAGCCTCTGACATTTTCAATCCCACCTGGTAGACTTCTCCTCAGGGGAGATTCCCCTCTTCAGGGCCCTCTGCCTCCAGGTATGCAAAAGATTCCTCCTCCTCTCTTTCAAACTTTATGCGGCTTCCACTTCTTCAGTGCGGCATAACCTGGCTACCATATTGTCAGTTAACCTTCCTCTGGCCTTTTCTCTCTCTTCTCTCTTTTATTTTTCTCTGTAGAATTATTACTTGAAAATAATTCCCTTGTAAGATTAGAAGTGCTGCATTTCTGACACTCCAAGCTCGTAGCATGCACTCAATAAATACTTACTGGGGTAATGAATGAATGAGAATAATGCGTGAATAGAATTACTGAATTTACATGAAACAAATTCAAGACTGTGTGGACATTACATTGCAAACATTGAGAGTATATGTAGAACCAGATATTATTATAAAATCAAACACTGGTCTACAGATGACAGCTCATAAACTATTTTTCCATACATTAACCATCTTAATAATGAGATTACTGAACTCTACTCATGATCTTTGAGGACTTGTGAAGAACAACAGGAAATACAAGAATAAGGAAAAAAATAACACAAGGTAAAGTAAAATAAGGAAAACATTACAAATGACTCTGAAATGGACCATATCTGGAGACAGTGCTCCATGACTAAGTACACTCCACTGCTCGATCCCCACCTGGGTTATCCTTGGCCTAAATCCTTTCCTTGTTTTGAGCAATTTTAAACTCTACAAATTATAGATAACTCGTAGCAATGCAAATAATTCCATTCCGCAGCCATGTAAAGGAATGTTTTTCAGGATATCCCTCCCCAAGTTACAATAAGCCAGTTTTATACCTACATGTAATTTATTTTGGCATTACATCCTGCTTATATGGGTGGTTTTCTGGATTCTCTTTTGAACAATTTGTCACATCATATTAATTTCCTTCTTAATCATATAAACATACTCATTTTCTATCTGTATGAAACACCTAATTATGTTATTTTAAAAATTACCTTTGACAGAACTGAGACGTTATTCCATGCCAGGCCCTAACTGACTTAATCCTAACTACAATATTATGAAGATACAGGGACTTAAAGTCTTATGTTCCCCAAGCTCACAAAAATGGCATCCTATTTAAGAAAATCAAGAACAAAACATTTTATAAAATGTCAAACATACTAGTAAAAGCTAGAGGAGGAAATAGTGATCACTAAAATGGAGCGTGTTTCTGAAAAACATTTACAATTTACTCAATTTACTCTTTTGGGAAAGTTTCTAGACATGTTGACCATCAGAGTACTTGTCAGCAAGCCCTTTGACCCAGCAAGGAGAACAGGACAAGTGTGCAGAAGTTGAGAGGGTAATAGATGTTTCCACTGATTAGAATTATCAGACCACTTGACACGGGTTTTAAAGAAGATGTAAAAACCTTAAATGAGAGGTCTTCTAAATAATCAGTACCATTGCCCTGAACCCTGAGAATCAATGTTTCTTTCAAAGTTTTCAAAAGAATTAATTGGAAACCCCGATTTAACATTTAGATGGAAAATCTGTTCTATACAGATTTGTCAGAAGACACAGATTTTGAAGCACACTTTTTTTCCCCTCCAAGTTGATGAATTTTGATTCTTGTCACCCTTCATTACAATTCATTTATACTGTTATTTTCCTTATACTTAGAAAATCTCAAAAATTACTTCAAAATAGAATAAAGCATTTAGTCTCTAGTTACTCTTTTGTGTAGCCTAAAATACTGCCTTCTCTAATTTAAAAGAAAATGAGTTCTATTTTTTATTTGCAACCTACGTATAAAGAAGGAAAACATGGAATATAGAGAGGGAGCCTGGGGAGATGGCAGAGTAGGAGGATCCGTAGGTCACCTGGTTCCATGAACACACTTAGTTACAGCTGCAGTAGTGCCACCAACACAGAAAACAAACCAAAGACAGGCAGAACACACTCTCCACAGTTCATCATAGAAAAGAGGTTACATCAAAAATAGTAGGAGGGGCAGAAAACCAGTTGGGAACCAAACTCTGGGCCAGACTCACCACAATTGGAGGGACCCCACCAGCAAGGAGAAGGGAGAGGAGCAAACTCCATATCAGACACCCTAGACATGGGGGTGGGCAAACAAGTCCCTGGGAAAACAAGTCCGCATAACATTTGGTTTTAAGAATCAGAGGGCTTCATTACACGAGTTTTACAATCAGTGAGGCTTAACTCCTGGATACTTTGAAAATCAGTGGGCTCAGCTCTGGGAGAGCCAGAGTGCTGTAGGAAATAGTCCTTGCCCCTAAAGACACAGCATAACAACCCTGCCCACATACCGCATAGAAGCAGCAGTTAGAAAAGCACATGGGGTTATATAGGAAGGAGATTTATTTACTAATCTCAGAATGTGCCCTAGAAGGGCAGGGATTTTTGGAGACTTCTCCAAGAACAATAGAATTGGGGGCACTATTTCTTCTGGGTCACTGCAACCCCAATGGATGGACGGGGCGCACACATCTTCTCTAACCACTGGCCCTGCCCACCTGAAAGCCTCTCAAGGGGACGAGAGGCCCCTGCAGATCAGTGTCACCACGGCTCTTACAAACAGTCTGAGGGCAGGCACCTGGCCTCACCCAACTATAAGCCCAAGACAGCACCTGCTTCTGGTGAACAGGAGACACTGTGCTGCAGGGCACTATAAGAATAGGGCCACTAGTTTCAAGATCAGGAGACATAGCTGAGCTTCTTAATAACATAGAAACAAATACAGAGGGGTGCCTGGGTGGCTCAGTTGGTTAAGAGACTGCCTTTGGCTCAGGTCATGATCCTGGAGTCCCTGGATCGAGTCCCGCATAGGGCTCCCTGCTCGGCAGGGAGCCTGCTTCTGCCTCTGACCCTCCCCCCTCTCATGTGCTCTCTCTCTGTCTCAAATAAATAAATAAAATCTTTAAAAAAAATGTTAAAAAAAAAAGAAACAAATACAGAAAATTAAAACAAAAAATGAGGAGTCGGAGGGTATGTCCCAAATGAAAGAACAGGTCAAAATTATAGGAAAAGAGCTCAATGAAATGGAGATAAGCAATGTGGCTGGTAGAGAATTCAAAGTAATCATCATAAAGATACTCACTGGGCTTGAGAAGTAATGGCCTCAGTGAGACCTTCAACAAAGTGATAAAAAAATATAAAATAGAACCAATCAGAGATGAAGACTTCAAACACTGAAATTAAAAATACACTAGTGGAAATCAATAATTGATTAGAGGAAGCAGAAGAATGGATCAGCAAGCTGGAAAACAGAGTAATTTAAAACAGTCTCATTGAACAGCACAAAGAAAAAATAATTATAAAAGAGGGAATAGGTTAAGTGCTACCATCAAGCATATTAACATTCACATTATAGGGATCTTAGAAGGAGAAGAGACATAAAAGGAGGCAGATGATTTATTTGAAGAAATAATAGTTGAAAATTTCCCTAATGTGGGGAAGGAAACAGAAATCCCAATCTAGAAGGCACAGAGAACCCCAACAAAATCAACCCAAGGAGGCCCATACCCAAACACATAATAATTAAAAAGGCAAAAAGTAGTGATAAAGAGAGAATTTAAAAAAAAAGAAGCAATTTAAGAGCAGGAAAAAAAAAAAAAGAACAAAACAGAACAAAACAAAATACCCAGTTACATACAAGGGAAACCTTATAAGGCTAGCAGTTGATTTTTCAGCAGAAACTTATAAGCCGGAAGAAAGACAAACAAAACCCAAAGCCAGTGGAAGGAAGGCAATTTTAAAGATTAGAGCAGAGTATATTAAATAGAGACCAAATAAACAATAGAACAGATCAATGAAACCAGGAATGTTTCTCTGAAAAGATCAACAAAATTGATAAAACGTTTAGCCAGACTCATTAAGAAAGAGAGAGAGAGAGAGGACTCAAATAAAATAAAATAAATGAAAGAGAGAAATAACAACTGACACCACAGAAATTCAAAGGATTATAAGAGAACATCATGAAAAATTATATTCCAACAAATTGGACAACCTAGAAGTAATGATTAAATTTCAAGAAACACACAACCTTCCAAAACTGAATGAGGAAAAAATAGAAAATTTGTACAGACCAATTACTAGCAATGAAACTGAATCAGTAATCAAACAACTGCCCATAAACAAAATTCCAGGACCAGATGGCTTCATGGATCAATTCTACCAAACATTTAAAGAGAGTTAATACCTATTCTTCTCAAACTATTCCAAAACAGAGAGAAATTGAGAGGAAGCATAGATTCCAAACTCATTCTACAAGGCTAGCATTGCCCTGATACCAAAACTAGACACAGACACTACAAAAACAAAACCAACCAATCAAACAAACAAACAAAAAAACTATAGGCCACTATCTCTGATGAAAATAGATGCAAAATCGTCAAAAAAATATTAGCAAACCAAATCCATCAGTACATTAAAAAAACATTCATCACCATCAAGTGGGATTTATACCAGGGATGCAAGTGTGGTTCAACATTCACAAATAAATTGGCAAATCAATTACCATGATATATCGCATCAACAAAAGAAAGGATAAAAATATATGATTATCTCAATAGATGCAGAAAAAGCATTTGACAAACTACGGCATTCATTCATGATAAAAGCTCTCAACAAAGTGGTTTTAGAGGAAACATACTCAACCTAATAAAGGACATATATATATGTAAGACCTGAAGCCACAAAACTCCTAGAAGAAAACATAGGCAGGGGCACCTGGGTGCCTCGGTTGTTAAACGTCTGCCTTCAGCTCAGGTCATGATCCCAGGGTCCTGGGATTGAGCCCTGCATTGGGCTCCCTGCACACTGGAAAGTCTACTTCTCCCTCTCCCACTCCCCCTGCTGTGTTCTTGCTCTCGCAGTCTCTCTGTCAAATAAATAAATAAAATCTTAAAAATAAAAAAAAAAAAGAAAGAAAGAAAACATAGGCAGTAAGCTCTTTGACATTGGTCTTGGCAATTATTTTTTTGGAAATGACACCAAGAGCAAAGGCCACAAAAGGAAAAATAAACAAGTTGGACCAATCCAAATCGAAAATTTCTGCAAAGCAAAGGAAAGCATCAGCAGAATGAAAAGATAACTTACTGAGACAAAATATGTGGAAATTATATCTTCAGGAAGGGGTTAATATCCAAAACATATTTTAAAAACTTATACAACTCAATAACAAAACAAACAATCCAATTAAAAAAAAAAATTGGGCAGAAGACCTGAAAAGACATTTTTTTCCAAAGAAGACATCCAGATCAGACGGTCAACAAGTACATAAAAAGATGCTCAACATCATTCATCATCAGGGGAATGCAAATCAAAACTACAATGAGAGATCACCTCACACCTGTCAGAATGGCTAGAATCAAAAAGACAGTTAAGGAGTTTTGACAATGATGTAGAGAAAAGAGGACCCTCATTCACTGTTGGTGGGAATGTAAATTGGTGTAGCCAATTTATTATGGAAAACAGTATGGGGTTCTTCAAAAACTTAAAAATAGAAATACCTTACAGTCTAGTAATTCTACTTCTAGGTATTTATTGATTGTAAATGAAAACACTAATTCAAAAAGATATATGCACCCTCATGTTTATGACAGCATGATTTACAATAGCCAGGATATGGAAATAATCTAAATGACTATCAATGGATAAATGGATAAAGAAAACAAAGATATCATGGAATTCTATTCATCCATAAAGAAAGAATTAAATTTTGCCATTGGTGCTATGGATGGAATTTGAGGACATTTGGCCAAATGAAATAATTCAGAAAGAGAAAGACAAATACCGGGTATCTTATGTATTGTCACACTTATTTGTGGAAGCTAAAAACAAACAGGGGTGGTTGTTGGGTGGCTCAGTGGGTTGAGTGTCAAACTCTTGATTTCCATGAGGGTTATGATCTTGGGGTCCTGGGATTGAGGCCCACCATCTGGCTCCATGCTCAGCAGGAATTCTGTTTGGGATTCTCTCCCTTTGCTTCTCACCTCCTTGCCTCCTCCACCCCCTGCTCTCTCTCTCAAAATAAATAAATAAATTTTTAAAGAAGAATAAAGACAAAGAAAAACCAAGCTTATAGGTACAGAGAGCAGATTGGTGGCTGTGAGATTTGAGGGGTTACGGGAGGGCAAAATGGGTGAAGGGAGTCAAAAGGTACACATGCCTGTTATAAAATAAACAAGTCATGGGGATGTAACATACAGCACGGTGACTATAGTTAAAAATACTGTATTACATAATTGAATACTGCTAAAGGAATACAGACAGCCTAGAAATTCTCACCGAAAAAGAAAAATATCCTAACAGCATGGTCATGAATGTCAGCTAGATTTATTGTGGTGATCAGTTTGCAATATATACAAATATCAAATAATTACATTGTACACCTGAAACTAATATAATATAATGTCTCAATTATACATCAAGTTAAGAGAGAGAGAATTACTAACTCAAAGTGTAAAAAAGTCCTTAATTCCATTAACTCTGTGGTCAAATCCTGACTCACCACTTACTTCATGGACAACTTTCTTAACTTTGATGCTTCCATTTGGTCATTTTTAAAGGATTAAGTGGAATAAACCCTAAATCATGTTTAGAAGAATCCCCAACACAGGAGCACTCAACAAAAATTCATCACTCTCTCACCTTGCATTCTTTATGGAAACCGAGCCCGAGCCAAAACTTAAGGGATGAGGCCTTTGGGGGAACCAAAATCCCAGAGCGTGATGAGTGGAGGTGAAAATGGGACAGGCAGAGGAGTGAGCAACACAGGAGCCGTCCACTGCCTATCCCAGCCCATAGGACACACAGGTGCTCAATGCTCACCGCAAGTCCCTCCCACAGGTGGTGTGGGGCCACCAGGCCTGGGAACTGTCTGTCCCGGAGAGAAAAGGAGGCCTGTTTTTAGTTCCTATGTCTTGGTTGTCCAAGTTCATCACCGGACACTAGGGTCCTCACACCCTCAGGCTGTGCCCTGGGTGGGTACCTCCAGCTGAGCCAGGCCTGCCTAGGGCTCGAGGGGCTCTGTCTCCCCCTATCCTGGGTCCTCACCACAGGGCAGCCAGCTGAGAGTGCACTGGTGGGAGGGGAGGACTCTGGAGCAGCAGAAGCTGGGGTCTCCGTTAGGTTATTGGCCATGTCCAGACTAGGGGACGAAGGTGCTGGGGAAAACCAGACAGCCTCAGAAAGACGTGGCAGCTGATAAACACTCTGTCCTTAGCCAGTCTCTAGCCAGGCATCTCTAAGCCCTCCAGGTCTGCATCACCCAGGTTTAGCAAGAAGACTGTTTAGTTAGTTTAGAAAGAGCCCCACCCTTATATTATGCAGCCATCAAAAGGAATGAGATCTTGCCATTTGCAACGATGTGGATGGAACTAGAGGGTATTATGTTGAGTGAAATAAGTCAAACAGAGAAAGACATGTATCATATGATCTCATTGATATGAGGAATTCTTAATTGCAG
>NC_138370.1:3060589-3097320 GCF_054177405.1 Leptonychotes weddellii
GGGCCGGGTGGTGGGTATTGAGGAGGGCACGTTCTGCATGGAGCACTGGGTGTTGTGCACGAACAATGAATCATGGAACACTTCATCTAGAACTAATGATGTAATGTATGGGGATTAACATAAGAATAAAAAAAAAAAAAGAAAGAGCCCCACCCTTGATATCTGATCACCCTGGCCTGCCTGCAGCAAGAATTCTGCCAAATTGGATTAGCCAACACGCCCCCACCTTTACCCCTGAAATTTCCTCTTAGTAATATTCCATCCACTGGCCTCACCTGCTTCTCGACCATGAACCCCTACTTGCCCTTGCTGTGTTCCAAATGGCACCCTGTTACTGGACTGAGGCCTCTTTCCCTCTGCTGCAATAGTTCCTGAAGAAAATCGTTTTTACCGCTCTAACTACTTACTGTCTAGCTGTGGTTCTCTTTAACAGATATCCATATCATGTTAATATCATAACAGAGATTTTTTGAATGTTTATAATTAACAACTATAATTAAAACACAGCATTGTGTGAATGTCCTGGAATTTCTGTTTGGGGGTCAGTGACCCTCATCATCCATTGCAATATGTGAAGTTCCTATTCAGAGTGATTTCTATCCTCAGAAAGAGGCTGAGGCAGTTCAGAAAGCAGTTTCCTGGGTACTTGGAGAGGCACAGAGGTGTGTCTCCAAAGGGTAGAATGAAACAACCTTACCTAACTACAGATTTGTATAAAATCATCCTTGTCCAAAATTCTTATTCACTAGAGTTCTGTACTTTATGTGAGAAGTTTTATGAAGGTGCCTACATATTTGGTTACTCTGTATTGAATTACGATTCTTTAGCCAAACATTTATTTCAAGGGGCTAATTAACTGTATCACTTACTAGAAATAAAATGAATGTTGCCATGCTTGCAATATCTGTGTCCCCCCCATAATCGTATGTTGAATCTTAACCCCCCAGGTGATGGCATTAGGAGGTGAGGCCTCTAGAAAGTGATTAGGTGATTAGGAAGAGCCCACATGAAAGAGATCAGGCCCGCTATAAAAGAGACACCATAGAGCTCCTCCCCCCTCCACCACGTGCGGACACAGTGAGAACACCACCATCTACGAACCAGGAAGCAGGTTTGCACCACACACGAATCTGCTGGTGCCTTGATCTTGGAACTTTTCAGCCTCCAGAACCGTGAGAAATACATGTCTGTTTACAAGCCAACCAGTCTATGGTACCGTGTTCTAGCCGCCTGGATAGGCTAAAAGAAAATATCTAACAACGTAAGCACAAGGCCTCTTATTTTTATGTCTCTGGACCAAAGACCGTAAAATTCTACGCCTACTATCAATTTCGGTGACAACATAGGGTTAAGATAAAGCCCTTCTTGTACTAATCACACTTCTAGTTTCAGTAAATTGATGCTGTAACATCCACCAAAAGGCATCTAGGCACCTCTAAGCTTATTGTGAGTCACCTAGAGCCATCTAGAGCCCTAGGATGGCACGAAGCTGGGCGCCCCGTTCAACACAGAAACACGGATTGCGTGGGGTCACCACTCTTACAGGAGGCTAGCCCAGCCCAGGCCCGCCTGCCCTGCCTCACCTGTTCTGTCCAGAGAAAACTATAACAAAGGGATGTGCCCAGTTTCCCGGTCCCCTCCCTCTTTCTCTGCCCCATGAGCAACTCCGGGTTTTTATGAGTACTGCTTACATTTGCTATGTTACTCAAGGCTGACATATATCCACACCTGTGACCGTCCCCACGCCTCAATCTGTATCTGTTTTAGTCTCTTTGGGCTGCTATAACAAAATATCATAGCCTGAGTGGCTTATAAGCAACACAAATTTACTCCTCACAGCTTTGGAGGATGAAGCCCTCTGCCTGGGTTCAGGGTTTCTGCTCCTTCCTGGAGAAGTTTTAGAGAACCTAGCCAGTCATGGAGTCCTGAAGACAGAAGCCTGGATTTTCAAAGTCAGCTCCCTCACTTGGTAGCTGAGACACCAAATCCATAAACCCAACAGTCTCATCGCGGACAGAGGATAAACCTGCCACCTGCCCACTTTGTGCCTGGCACATGATTGGTGTCCAGTAAATATCCATTCGTTTCTTTCATCCATCACGTACAAAACTGTTAAGTATATGAACTGAATTCTATCACTGTTCAGCCCATCCCCTCCATGTCACACACCATAGTAAAATTGATTTTAACAAATGTTATGGGGCCATATACCTACTCCCAAGGGTGTTCCTATTCACAAGCCTGGTACCTATAATTTGGCAGCACAGGTGAGAGATTCCCTTCCTTCTCGTCCCTGTTTACATTCTTCCACTAGCCAAAGAGTTCACTTAATTTTAATACCAAAACGCCTCTTTATAAAAACGTATTTCCTGATTTACTCCTAAAGTTAAAAATAGTAGAAAGCAACTCAAATCAACACAAAGTGCTTCCCTTGACAGTGTAATTTATTTTGACATCTTCTAAGTTGTGAGAAATATGAAGATTTGAAACATAAGTTCAAAATATTGAACTGTATTACAGAGGTAAACACTGTACATCAATAAGTGACAAAACCCTTTTGATGAAAAATCGAATCAGTCATTTTCTGCGTTAGAACTTCTCTTTCAAATACTCTAAAAAAAAAGTCATATGTGTAAAGCAAAGACAAAACTCAATGGACTGCCTTCTGTTTTATTTACCAATATTGATGACTGCAAATAGCATCATCAATGAGGCATAAAATTTCAATCGGCAGAGTGTACTATGCTGCCTCCGAGCAGACCACTTAACTCCCGAAAGGAGTGGATTTTATGTGGCCATCAGGCATGTTAAGGTGCAGCTTGCTTGTGAAGCTGGCCCGCTAGAAAATGCACCTGCCCTTTACCTTAGCTAACAGCCACGCCCCAAAGGACTACTTCACAAATGATAATGCATTGAAAATATCTAAAGAGTCTTTGGAGAATAACATTAATACACTTTCCCTGCTTTAACATCAGGCCCTCTTTTGAAAACAGGGCAGGACTTGAAAGGGCAGATGCAAACTCCCTTTAGTCGCCGGCAGTTCATCATGCACATGGGGATAATCGCCTCCTACAGCATCCTCAGGATGCTTGGGAAAGCTAGTGTATGTGAACCACAAGGAGTATGGCAGACACTCCATGGATGTTATTTGGATTTTGAAATCTTCAAGCAAATAAGAAGGAGAGAGTAACATTCTTTTTCTGGCATATAGGAAATGCAGAATTCTGTAACATCTCGAGGCTTCACGGATTTGTGAAGTAACGAAGTGATAATGAAGCCACAACCCTGAAATGAGTTCAGAGCCCTCGGAGGATGTCCTTGGAATTATAGATTAGCATTACCAACATAGCGCCTTATTAATAAACCAAGGTTCTTCTTGCTTGTGTTTGTTTTGTTTTTGGTAAACACAAAAAAAGGAGTTTGCTACAATTGAACCACAGCACTTTACTCCCTGTGTCCAGTCACAAAACCAAGTAGCTCTGGAGCATATAACCTTCCCTGTAGTAACTCAGCAGGGAAACAACTCAAAAACTGCAAAAAAAAAAAAAGAAGCAAAAAACAATTAACCAAACAAACAAACCCAAACCAGTATATTTAGTGCAACTTTGCATGCTACCAAAATAATGAAGATGTGAATGGATTCCCCAAACCTTCTACATACCTTCCCTTCTAATTCATTATACATTTGATTTCCACTGTACAAAGAACATATTTTTTTTTCATAAAAATTCTGGCTGCTGCTTTTCAAACTGATTTTCCAAAGTCAAATATGGCAACTACCTACATCTCATTTGGTAAAAGTCTCTCTCTTTATTTTTAATATAAATGCTTTTAAGAATCTTCTGTGGAGAGATTGCAACTAATGTCAGATTTTTTAAATAGTGTTTTTTTTTTTTCCCCACATAGATACAAAGCATCAAACACTGATCCAGAATTTTCATGTAAATTCTTGGATGCATTTAAGCCGAATCATCTTGTGAATTCGGCAGCGTCAGACACTTTAAAGAAGACAGGCTGCTATACTCAAGAGATGCTTCCTGGTCTGAGCTGCCATCCTATAAAGCAGAGGGAGATGCACGTTAGGGTGGTGGTTGCCTCCAGAGGAAAAACCTTCAGGGGACTGACCCTCTCATCTCTTAAAAGTGATTTCTTACCTTCTGTTATATGAAAATATAATTTCTCCAGGAAATGTGAGTCATATGCAGTATGAACAGGGATCATTTAAGAATGGGTTTCCAGTTTGAGTTTATGAGAAGGCTTAGTTTGCTCTTAATCTCACTATATAATGAGTTAGGACGTATTATGACAATACAACACTTCCAATCTTGGAAACATTAACAAAATCCTTAAGTAGTAGTAACAGAGCATCTTATAAATATTAACAGTAAAAGAAACAAAAAGACAAGTGATAAGGAACATCTATAATTTCCCCCAAGCACCTTTTGTAAAGAGCTAGATGAATAAAAACCTGAAACATGATGAAATCCGATGTTACAGACTCCCCACACATTCTACGTGAGGATGTTTCCCTCTCTTCAGGTCAAGAAGGGAAAGGAACAGACACCAACAGTGGGAAAGGGGCTGTGATCGCTGCTATTTCACTGTGAATCTATGTCTTCTATAACTTGCCTAATAACATGAGAGGGAGTGCATTTTTCTCTCATGAAAAATGCAAGGACGAAATCATGCCCCGAGAAAAAGCAGGACTCCTCGGTCTGGGGCAGGCTCACCACTAACCCCCAGAATGAATTTGCACAAATCACTTAACCTCTTTGTCTCTGCCCCTTGGAGAGACTGGTTCACCTGTTCTCTGAGAAAATTACTTTCCTCACTAGAATATTTGAGTCCTAATTGAAGTTTGTAAAGTGCTGTGACATCCTTATTTCAAGTATATTGCGAACATAACCTTCACTCTGATAAGGAAAGAGGGGCCTCCTGGAGATGTATCTGACATCTAGACACTCAGCCTGGGTGAAAACCTTGTCCCTTCCAGTTCCCCTGATGCTCCAGATGGAAGCTGATCACAGCACACAGGGGCAGGCAGGGGGGCGGGGCTTGCACCATAAAACCCAGACTGCCTCAGAGACAAACCTATGTGCGCTTCTCCCAAACATGCTCGCCCTCGCTACCTGTCGGTGGGGTCCCTGCACAGGTATGCAGCCATTTTGGGTGGACAACCTGACATAGAATCACCATTTTTTTGAGATTTCAAAATACACTGCATTAGGTGTTAACGAAAGGGCCCACCAACCAAACAACAGTAAGCCGGGATTTTTAAGGCTGATTGAAACTCTTGGGTCCTCTCACACTCTTGTCACTACAACCGAGAACACTTGTTACATGTCTAGAGTTTGGGGACGAACCCCAGTCTCTGAGTCAAGGTCTTCTTAGGGACTGGATCCAGAAATCTGCATTTAAACTGGATTTTCAGGTGATTTTTTTTTCTTGCATTGACTTGTAAAAATCTTTAGAATCAAACGCATTATTATTATTTTAAAATTTTATTTCTTAATCTGACAGAGAGAGCACAAGCAGGGGGAGCAGCAAAGGGAGAGGGAGAAGCAGACTCCCCGCTGAGCAGGGAGCCTGAGGACACAGAACTCGATCCCAGGACCCTGAGATCATGACCTGAGCCGAAGGCAGATGCTTAACTCACCGAGAAGCCCAGGTGTCCTTAAAACATTTTTTTTCCATTTCTCCTTTATGCCAAGTAGGACTACACACACACACACACACACACACACACATACTTGTTATGGATGAACTGTGTGTCTCCCCAACGATCATATGCTGAAACCTAACCCGTGAAGTGGTGGTGTTAGGAGGTGAGTCTTTGGGAGGTGATGAGGTCATTATGGGATTAGTGCCATTATAAAGGAGACCCCATAGAGTTCCTCACCCTCCACCATGTCAGGGCACTGGGAGAAGACATCATCATCCATGAACCAGGAAGCCCTCACCAGGCACCGAATCTGTGGACACCTTGATCCTGGACTTCCCAGGCTCCATAAATGTGAAAAATAAATTTCTGTTGTTTATAGGCCACCCAGGTTAGGGCATTTTGTTAAAGCAGCCCAAACAGACTAGGAATATATATATATACCCTAAAAAACTATTTCCACTTCAGTCTTATTTATAACATTATAATGAGCTGCTAGAGATATCAAAGACACACACATGAGATTCAGTACAAGTATCAATTCCAGATTATCATCACTTATGCTTATCTATTCCTACCTTCTTAGCAGCAGAGTTAGGGATTTAAAAACAACAAAATCCAAATTTAGATTTGTACGTGTCCATGTGCATTTCCCCATTTGTCCCAGCCCAATGGGAGTGACAATCACTTTTTTTCATTTTTATGGGCACCAAGAATGATACATTAAAGTCTATGGCTTCATTAACCTAAAAGAGATGTTTCAATACATAGAAATGAAAAATCTCAATGATGAGAAAACATTGGGTCATAATTTAATTGACAATATTTTTCCTTTCCTGGGGGTGGTAAAATAAGGATATATTTTTGGTTAGAAGACATCTTAGCTTTGATCAAATATCTTAACCATTAGCTCTTTTAAAGGAAGAGAGGAATTAGCCTCTTTTTATCTGGCAAAGTACTAAGCTAAAACTTTTCATGGGTTATCTCATCTGATATTTACAAATAAGCTTTAACACGTGAAGAAGGGAAGGAAGCTAAGTATCTAGGACCACAGGGCTTGTAAATGTTGCAATTTGAGTATTAGCAGATCTATCTGGCTTTCCATATAGCAGACTTTCTCTTCTGGCTTAACGACATGTCTAGTAACTACTCTGCCCACATTATGCCTGGCACTGTTCTAAACACCTGACAGGATTAACAAACTTAACTTTTAACAATCCTTATTACCCCCATTTTAGAAGTGAGGAAATTATGCCACAAAAAGATTTGCACAATGTGGCACATGGTTTGGAAATGCCAAAACACTGTAGGTTCTAGAATATATACTCTTAGTATCCTTGCAAGGCTACCTTCATTAGTACAGCCTTTTTCAGAGATTCACAAATTATCTTGAAAGATCATTCCATGGGCAGCTTTGTTAACTGTGCATGGTAATAGTCTGATGTGAAGCTAGCCACAGTCTAACTCTATCTTCCCTCTTTTTTTAAACTTTCATCAAATGGGTGACAGTATCAAGCATGTACATGACATTTTTCCAAATAATATATTTTTAGTAAATTTTAATAGCAAAATAATTTATTATAATAGTATAATAATATAACATTATAACATAGCAGTATAATAAATTATAGCAAAAATAATACTTAAGAGTCTCATGCTCTACCAACTGAGCTAGCCGGGCACCCAATAATAGCGAAACTAATAATAGAGTTAGGGAGGTCATTATTTTCCCAGTAAATACATTATTCCAATTAACATTGCTTTATTTTTTTTATTTTTATTTTTTTAAAGATTTTATTTATTTATTCATAAGAGACAGAGAGACAGAGGCAGAGGGAGAAGCAGTCTCCCTACTGAGCAGGGAGCCTGATGTGGGACTCGATCCCAGGACCCTGGGATCATGACCTGAGCCGAAGGTAGACGCTTAACCATCTGAGCCACCCAGGCACCCAACATTGCTTTATTTTCTAAAGTTTATCACATGAAAAGATAAAAACAATTAGTTGCTATTTAAAAATGCTTATTCTTTGATATAACACAATTCTAATCAATAAAATCCCAAGGCAAGAAAATATGATCATGAGAATATATGCAACAAAGATAATAAAACCGATGGTGGTTTTCTCTCATGAATATTGAAATCAGATTGTTGATGCATTTTCAAGAGAAGCATAGGTGAAGACTAATTTAAAAGAAACATGATTAATGAGCACATTTAATACGTTTTTATATGAAAACAAGCTGATTTGGTTGTCATGGAGAAAGAGAGAGAAAGGTTCAAAAAGTTCCAGGAGATAATCATGGAAAATATTAATAATGGATAATGGCTCTGTCATTTAATTTTTCAATAATATCATTGTGTGGTTTGTGAGAGTTTCCAATAATTTTAGAAAAATGTCAAAAATATTGTCTGGGCATTTTATAATAATGTGAATAAACAGAAGGTAAACTGAATTGATGTTTATTCAAACAAAGAATACTTAGTTGTGTTTTGGGGCTTTGTTTTCTTTTGTCTCTCCTTAAATGTTCTACAGTTTACGAGGGATGCATATTTCTAGCTGTTGCCCCAGGATACACTCAAGTTCAAGTCATTGGGCTACTTACACTGTGCATTTTCCATGCCTGTCAAGGGATGTCTTAACATCAGTCCAGGATAAAAGAAACAGTTTCTGTTAAATGGGAAAATGAAGTCAAAGGAGGCTGGAAGGATTTGAAGACAGCCATCACTTAGACCCAGAGAGACTGGAATGTGGCTAAGATAACTTGAAAGAACTGTTGCTTTTTGTATGATTATTTTCCATAATTCTATGGAAAAACTTTTCTACTAAAAAAAAGTTTTTTTGTTTTATTTTGTTTTGTTTTTGCTTCCTCTGTCCTGTTAAGTTTTCTGTCCAAATTCTGTGGAATAAAAAAAAAAATTAATACTGGGTAAGAAAAAAGAAAAACATAGAAAGGTGGTGGTTACTTATAATATACCAAACATATTCCTTACAGAATAGTCTATCACTAAATGTACTGATCTAGAAAAGATGAAGAGTGTTTGGTGTTTATTTTTGCACAGGGATGATTTGGAGGAGGCACAAAACAGAATAAAGGGTTTCTAAGCAAGTTTTTAAAGTCCTTCTCACAACACCCCACCTTCAGAGTAAAACCAAAGAAATGATTCCCTGCACATTCACTCAGTCACTGATGGCGAGCGAACGATGCACCAGCCCCGCTATGACAGGTGCTAGAGAGGAAGATAGTGTCCGATCTTCCTGAGGCTGCTCTAGGCTGGGCAGATGGTCGAAGCATCCTCATATTGTATGAGTTCTGTTTTCTCCTTTTTCTACTCATTTCTATACAGGGAGATGGTCCATACGGGGATTTTTTCCAAATAGGTTTTAGACACGGACTGAGCTTTCTTCCTTTGGATTTCTTCTGTTCTACGGAAAAGACAGCGTCTTTAACAGCTCTTGACCACTAGGATCCTGGCGGTACCCCTCGGAGAAAGGGGTTCCCACAGCCCCTGAACTGCCCGCGAAAGAACAGAACGTGGCCAAGTTTAAATCTGCGTGGACGGCCTCTTACAAGCTGAGAAACTTCCACCACAATTTAGAAGTTAACTTGATGTACTCCAGTCGATATTTTACCAAACCAAACTTCTCAATCTGTCCTTATT
Organism: Leptonychotes weddellii; assembly: GCF_054177405.1. Lineage (NCBI taxonomy): Eukaryota > Metazoa > Chordata > Mammalia > Carnivora > Phocidae > Leptonychotes > Leptonychotes weddellii. The sequence continues at coordinate 3,069,910 of NC_138370.1, forward strand.
TTAATTTCTCATGTGAGTTTGTACCGGATGAAAGATCTGTCCTGTCTATGGAGCCTGATTCATGGACTTTCCCACTCAGAGACGACACTAGGGAAGATGAGCGCGATACTGCAGACTTGTTTCCTGGCTGGGCTGAAATCCTGCTTGAATTCCTAATCTTAACATCAAGAGTCAGTTAATAGAATTTAATATTCTTTTTTTTTTTTAAAGATTTTATTTATTTATTTGACAGAGAGATAGAGAGAGAGAACAAGTAGGCAGAGAGGCAGGCAGAGGGAGAGGGAGAAGCAGACTCCCGGCTGAGCGAGGAGCCCGACGCAGGGCTCCATCCCAGGACCCCGGGATCATGACCCGAGCCGAAGGCAGACGCTCAACCGACTGAGCCACCCAGGCGCCCAGAATTTAATATTCTTATAAACTTTCTCCCACCTCTCCTCTCCTTGGATGGTTAAACTGGAAAATTTCTCTTGTTTTATACTACCAGGATTGACCTTCTATATGCTACAGTACAGCCCAGATTAATTAGGTGGATGAAAATCAATGTGTTAATTAGCAATTAAAAAAATAAGACACACTCCCAGTCCTGAGAAGTTCAATGGCTTAATTTTTCCAAATGCTGGAGGGATGGGTGCATCTACACACGTACATGGACTCACACTTTTGCTGGCCATAAAAGAAAAAAGGAAACTGAAATGTGGCAAAATACAGACTCTGATGTCACAGCCCTCACCACAGTGACATCCCTCCCGACCAGACTGTAAGAAATTGACCTCCTGCCTGGCAGGAACTTGTATCCAAGTTTGTTATGGCCACAAGATTCAACTTCCTCGTATTGACAGTCATTAGAAGATCTTCTTATAAATCACTTCATATGAGATAGCCATTACTTGTTTCTAGCAATCTGGATTTGGCCGAGAAATAATAATAATATGTAAGTATTAAAATCACATTTCTCTCTCCTACACATATTTGCACACAAACATATGGACACACAGGGATTTTTTTCCAATTAAAAAAGAATGGTCACTTGCTATGATTTTGTTGGGTGTGTTACAGGTGTATATAGGCCCCTCTCACTTTTACTTCCAGGAATCACAAAAAAAATAAATAAATAATATAATTATACTCCATGATGGTATAATTATATCCTATCTTATATTTTCAAAGCTTTCTTCTTTCATATTGATTTAGATTCTTAAAAATAATTATGATCTTACGTTTTTACATGTGTTCACTATTAAAATCTGTTTTGAAGCAAGCATAATAAAAGCTAACCAACACATAATCAGTCATCCCTTCCAGGACTTTATTAGTACAAATACAACTCAGTGATCTAAACTTTGTGAAGTAAATAGAGACTAGGAGCCTGCAGCTTAGACTCTGTGAAATTAAGAAAAATGAGATACAAAGCAAGAAGTGCACGGAAAATGTCACTTGTGGAAGAAAGCAATCCCCTGATACAAAAAACCAAAGTGATAGATGATCCTGAAAACTTCCTCTGCTCTAATGAAAAGATGTGAGCGCGAGTTTTACCTGCTCATTGTTATTAATTACACATCAAGCTTACGACACTGCATTTAAGACCAAACTGAAGAAGAGCGAATTATCACCCGATTAAAGCTTGTCAGGGAGGCAGAGCCCTAACAGTTACTCATAATGAGGTGCCCACAGCCGACAGCGCCCCCGACTCCACTTTCAGTACCTTCTCTGGGAAGGTGTGGAGGCTACAGGAAACACCACGGAAGGGAATTTTCATTTATTTCCTTTTCTAATTAAGTTGGAGACTCTTTTGTCATTTTAGCCTCAAGGAAGATCATATAACGAACTATTTTAACAATGTGTAATAAAGATGAGTGTTTTTCAAATTAATGTAAAAATAAGGCAAAAATCCTGATTTTGTTTTAAAAAGGATTTTTGGTGACTAAATCAATTTTCAAAATGTTCCTAAAATACCTGTTCAGAGGCTATAAAAATAACTATACTCGGTCTCACTGCCTTAATTACCTAAAAAAAGATTCATGTCCTCAATGTACTTACGAAAAATTAATTAACTTATGCAACATAGAGAGAGCAAGGCTAAGCATACCTTTCTCTCCATTTATCTGTAAAATCAGAGCCTTGATGTTGGGAGGATCTAAGTGGAAAGAAAATAAAATGAAAAAATAGGAGGCCCTGTGGATTGCAGTGCCCTGTTGAAGGCATTTACTTAATACGACCATAAAATTAGTTAATATTTGTATAGTGCTTAAAATACAGTAAGTACTTTCCAAACACTTTGTATGTGGAAACTCATTCAATCTTCACCATAATCCTGTAGGGAATATTACTGTCCCGATTTTACATAAGGCAGATGTTAGGTGACTTGTCCAAATTCACACCAAAAAATACATGGTGAAGCCAGAAAATGAACCCGGACAATATATCTGCAGAATTGATACTTTTGATTACTACACTGTAACACACGCCAAGCTCCCTTTATCCTCTAAAAATAAAAACCGAAGGGTTACATGACCACACTGGGATGGAAAGGGTTGATCTCTGAGGCTCTCTCAGTGTCCCAATGCCAAAACGGGACCTTGCCATTTGTGATAGGATGGATGACCCTGGACAACATTATGCTAAATGAAATAAAGCAGACACACAGAGACTCACACTGCATGATCACACTGACAGGTGGAATCTGAAATAGTCTACCTAAAGAAATGGAGGGTGGAGGGGCGCCTGGGTGGCTCAGTTGGTTAGGCGACTGCCTTCGGCTCAGGTCATGATCCTGGAGTCCCGGGATCGAGTCCCACATCGGACTCCCTGCTCAGCGGGGAGTCTGCTTCTCCCTCTGACCCTCCCCCCTCTCATATGCTCTCTCTCATTAAAAAAAAAAAAAAAAAAAGAAATGGAGGTTGGAATGGTGGCTTGCCAGGGACCTGGAGGTGGGGGAAATGGGAAGATGTGGCCAACCGGCAGAAATTTCCTTGATAGGATGAATGAGTGCCGTGGTTCTAATATAGAGCATGGTGACCAAAGTTAATAATACTGTATTGTATACTCAAAATTTGCTAAGACAGTTGATCCAAAGTGCTCTTACCACAAAGTAAATAAGCAAACACAAATGACTGTATAACAGGATAGATTTGTTAGTTAACTTGATTGTGGTAATCATTTTGCAATGCATACATATACTAAAATATCACATCACACACCTTAATACAATTTTTACTTGTCAAGTATACCACAATGAAGCTGGAGAAAATAAAATAAAATAAAATTAGACCTCAGAAATCATCAATAGCATGTCTTCGGTATATCCAGCAAGGATATCTTATGTTTACATATTTTCTCTCTGCAACTTCCTTTCTGCAAAGGAATCCCAAATCCTTAATCCCTATGATAAAATAATACAAATACTGCATATAGAATTTACATGCCTTAAATAATAACTAAACACTCTAATTTTTTTTTTTCTACTGAAGGAGCCCTCATGTTTAGAAGAACAAGAATGTAGCTGCAAGAGGCCTAGAAAAATATTCCAAAAATTGAATTTGTAAGGAAAAATTTCCTTGAGATTTTTGTTTGTGTTTGCTGTTTGCTTAAACACATCTGTGTGTATTTGGCATTCATCTCCATCAAAAAGCTTTATCATTCTCCAAAATGGTGCTCAAAACTTTCATTTGCTGGAAAATCATAAAATAGGAACATCATATACCCTGACGACGAGTGACAGGATGTTGAGCCAACTGTGTTGAAAATTATTCCCGATATTATATGGTGGACAGACGACTTAGGCATTGCCCTTCTTGGTCCCACCTCCTGGGATTTGCACCCTTCCCTTTATTATGGTCATGAGCATGACTTGTGACTTGCACTGAATGAACAGAACACAGCCCAGATGATGGGATGTGTGCACTTACCTTGACTGCACACTAAGACCACGGCCCTCTCACTGTCACACACCTTGTTGGCTCTGGAGGAGCACGCGCCATGTTGTGGGATGTCTGTGCTATGAGCCCCAGGACTTGAGGGCTGATCTCCAGCAAAAAACCATGAAGCCCTATGACTGAAAGGAATTTAATTTTGCCAATAAAAGTTGACCCTTCGGGCGCCTGGGTGGCTCAGTTGGTTAAGCGACTGCCTTCGGCTCAGGTCATGATCCTGGAGTCCCTGGATCAAGTCCCGCATCAGGCTCCCTGCTCGGCAGGGAGTCTGCTTCTCCCTCTGACCCTCCCCCCTCTCATGTGCTCTCTCTCTCATTCTCTCTCTCAAATAAATAAATTAAAAAATCTTTAAAAAAAAATTGACCCTTCTTTAGCTGAGCCTCACATGAGACCACAGCCCAGCTAACACCTTGACTGCAGCCTTGGGAGGCTCTGAGCAGAAGACCCAAGTAAGCTATGCCCAGACACCTGACCCATGGAGACTATGGGTAATGTTAAGCCTCTGTGTCAGTGGTCAGTTGTTAAGTAGCAACAGTAAACTAATGCAGATTGCCTTTGCCTTAAATTTCCAAAGCCTTTCTTCCCATAGCAATCCCATGGTGCCATTATCTTCATGAACGCTGTGCCATCCCTTCTAGTTCCCTAGCTTAATTTCTAAGGAATAAAATGTGTATTGCAAACCAGTCCAAACTTACTGGTTTGAATTTTTAATTCTATTTTTTGGTATTGCAAACTAGTAATTCCTTTTAATAATTTTAGATTATGCATTCATCAATCACATTTTTAAATACTCTATGTTCTGTGAACTAGATGTTCTGTGTACTAGGTGGTGAGGATATGAGATGCATAACTCTGCTCATAATTCTTCTCTTAAAGGAGATCACAATGGAAGGAAAAACATAATGCTTTAAATCAAGTGGGAACAATGCCAATTTGACACATGCATTCATTGCTATGGATGTAACAAAGAAGGAAAAGGAGAAACCACACTTCAGATGGGACATGGCATTGCAGAGGAGAACAGAGCCTCTGGAGCAGGACTCCTGTGTGTCAAACTCTGACTCTGTCACTAACTAGCTGAATGATGCTGGGAATATGAATTCAATTCCCTGAGTCTCTATTTCCTCTAAGATGGAATTGGAAAAAACATTACTCCTTCCTTTATAGTGTTGTAGCAAATAAGTTAATATAAATGAATGGTTGGCGTGACCATAACTTATCACAGGAGTGGTTAAGGAAGATTTCCCCAGGAAGAAACTCCAGAGCTAGTTTGTGAGTAGCAGGATTCAGTTTGCAGGCTCAGCGTGGCCTGATGGCAAGAGCACGCAGGGACCTGCCGCAGCTCTGCACAGGGGCACGGAGGCTGCTGCTGAGCAGGTGGTTAGAAATGAGCCTGGAGGGGCAGTCAGGGGAGGATTCTGAGAGGCCATCCCTGATGTGTCAAGGAGTGTGGCTTTATCTGGAAGGCGACAAGTCTAGATGCACCTGTCCTGACTTTTCTCAGCAACTCTTTTTACAACTGTCAGTTTTAAATGTACAATAGAATTCCTCTTGTGTCCTCTCCATGATAAGACCAGCAAAAGTGCCAGTGAAGGATGTATCAGATAACTATAGATGGTGTCCCGTGAGCCATCTTGGCAATTTCACCTCTCTGCCCTAAAAGATCATGGTTTGTCTCCTGGAAAATGCTTTTCCAGGGCAAAACAGTATTTAACGAAAAGTGGGCATAAGACCTGAATGACACCTACCACAGAAGATACATTGATGGCAAATAAGCTTATGAGAAGATGCCCCACGTCCTGTGTCTTTCAGGAGAGAGATGCTGCCGTGTATCTAGTACCATGGCGATGATCTGGAAGAGTCTGAACACCCAGTGCTGGTGAGGATGTGCAGCAAAAGGGCAATCTCCCCGCACTGATGGTGGGAACGCAAATCACGCCGTCACTTCGGAAGACAATTTGGCAGTTCCTTACAAAGTGAAACGTAATTAGACTATCTAATCTAGCAAATGCATTCCCATGTATTTACCCAAATCAGTTAAAAACTTATGTTCACATAAAATCTGAACAAAATATTTACAGCAGCTTTATGCATGATTGCCAAAATTTGTAAGCAACCAAGTTGTCCTTTCATAATAGGTGAATAGGTGAAAAACCATGGTATAGCCTTATAGTGGAATACTATTCGGCTAAATCAAGAAATGAGCTATCACACCACAGAAAGACAAGGAAGGATTTTAAATGTGTTTTTCTAAGTGAAAGAACCTAGTATGTATGATTCCAACTATATGACATTCTGGAAGAGACAAAACCACAGAAAGGTGAGTTCAAGTTTTATTTCACAGCACAAGTAAAAATGAGCTTAGATGCCTCAGTATATAACAAGGTGACGTACTTTTCTATTAAGATGTAACTGGCATGTAATACTGTGTAAGTCTGAGCTGTGCAAAATGTTGGTTTGAATGTATATATTGCAATATGAAGGAGTCCCTTCTTTTTTAACTGAATCTGATAATTGTCATATTGACCATCCTACAATTTGCTTCTATTTTATTTTTAGAAGAGAAAAACATAATCATTTTAATAGAATAATTAAATATTTCCATTTAATTATACCCACTGAGCACTGTATTGCTTTTGGAATTATCTTTAACCAAAAGCAAAAGACAGTTGAAAGGTAGTAAGATTTTGAGAATAAGGTACCATCGGTAGACCCACAAACACTGCTCAAGAACATAAGTGCCCTTCAGGTATATCTGGAACCCTTTTTCCATAGAATTGTGAATCCTTATTCAAGACTACACAATGATTTGGTCCAATTCCTGCCACTAACATGTGCTCCGCTATTGAGAACATGCTTGAAAAATAGTTTTTCATATAACATGGGCCTACGCTATCAATTAGGTAGAAGAAAATGTCACAGACAGTGAAGATTCTTATTAAAAATTGATTTTGGTCTAGTTAAGGCTCAACACACAACTCTGATCTGAAGATCAAAGCTGTGTCAGAATAAAGGCCAAAAGAAAAAGAGATCAGTATCAAATATTTTAGTCTTGAGGTTAATACATTTGCTTATAGAACCACAGTGAACCATCCATTTTAAGGAAGAAGCTAGTTTGGTACCATAAGGAGATTCTAGATCTTTTTAAGGGCAACAATATTCCTTGGCTCAAGGTAGTAATAATTATATACCTACATTTGATGTGCAAAGATATTATGGATAAAAAGAGTTTAAAATTCCTTTAACAAATAATTGTTAATCTAGAACTACTTAAAGAGCGTGTTGTGTGTGTGTATGTGTGTGTGTGTGTGTGTGTTCACCACTATTTCCCTTGTTGTTAGTCTGTTAGGGTGTTACTACCTGATACAAATACCTTCCAAAATCAGTGATTATCCTCTTAACTATTAATATAAATAGAATTCACTGTATCACAAAGATTGCGTTTACTGAGCTAAGGTGGAACCTCTAAATGACATCTCAGGATAGTACAAGTTTTATATGTAGTTACAACCATGTCTCATCTCATATTACAGGGGCAACGACCTAGAAGTGCAAATGTTAGGCAGTAAATACTGACTTAATTTTTTTTTTTAAAGATTTTATTTATTTGTTTGAGTGAGAGAATGAGAGACAGAGAGCAAGAGAGGGAAGAGGGTCAGAGGGAGAAGCAGACCCCCCACTGAGCAGGGAGCCCGATGCGGGACTCGATCCCGGGACTCCAGGATCATGACCTGAGCTGAAGGCAGTCGCTTAACCAACTGAGCCACCCAGGCGCCCAATACTGACTTAATTTTTAACAATTATTTTCATAATACAAAGACCGACTTGATCCTATCCTTCCCCTTCAATTAAGTATACCAACCCTCTAAGCATCTACAGACAAAAGAGAAGAGAAGCAAAGATCAGAGCCTACTGGGGGCGGAAAGTGAACGACATTACTGGGTCCTGCACCATCAGTTGAGGTTTCAAATGGAGATTCTGGAAAACGGATAGTCAGGGAGAGCAGAGAGTCAGAGAATGCAGTCCGGGAGGGGAAACACCTCATGTTTCTAAAGCCAGTTTTCTTGTCAGCAACGTAAACATGACGAAACCAACTCTAATAAGATTCTCAGCTAGATATAGATTTCAATGTAAATTTAACAAACATAATGAAGAAATGTCATTTCTTCTATTCTAATAACTTTTATGCACAAATGCATAGGTTAGTAGTCATATTCATGCCCATGATGAATTGCCCAATGAAATTTAAGACTTTCCAAAATGAAATATGAATAACTTTTATATTTTATTTATTTATTTATTTATTTATTTATTTTATTTTTTTTTTTAAAGATTTTATTTATTTGACAGAGAAAGACACAGCGAGAGAGGGAACACAAACGGGGAGTGGGAGAGGGAGAAGCAGACTCCCTGCCGAGCAGGGAGCCCGATGCGGGACTTGATCCAGGGACTCCAGGATCATGACCTGAGCCGAAGGCAGTCGCTTAACCAACTGAGCCACCCAGGCGCCCCTATTTATTTATTTTTTTAAAGATTTCATTCATTATTTGACAGAGAGAGAATGAGAGAGAGAGCACATGAGAGGGGGGAGGGGCAGAGGGAGAAGCAGACCCCCTGCTGAGCAGGGAGCCCGATGCAGGACTCGATCCCGGGACTCCAGGATCATGACCCGAGCCGAAGGCAGTCACCCAACCAACTGAGCCACCCAGGCGCCCAACTTTTATATTTTAATATTCACAAGTCAGTTCGCTAACACTAGTTTATAGCATATGTTATTTTAAAACATTACTACTATCATTGGAAGACAGGCCTGTCCAAATTTTATCAAAATACATTATCTCATCTACCAAATATTACTGGAGATTTACCTAGGGTATGGTTTAAAAAGATTTCAAGGCAGTAAAACTCCACAAACTGCATTAAAATACAGGTTTGAAAAGAAAGTTTACTTTAGAGGCACCTGGGTGGCTCAGTCATTAAGCGTCTGCCTTCAGCTCAGGTCATGATCCCAGAGTCCTGGGATCAAGTCCCACATCGGGCTCCCTGCTCTGCGGGAAGCCTGCTTCTCCCTCTCCCACTCCCCCTGCTTATGTTCCCTCTCTCACTGTGTCTCTCTCTGTCAAATAAATAAATAAAAAATCTTTAAAAAAAAAAAAAAAGAAAGTTTACTTTATCCACATTCACTTTACTTGGAATCTTTGCTGCTATTCTTATCATGTACAAAATTAATCTGTTGAGCCACAATCAGTGGAGTTAAAATATGCAAAAATGGGGCATACGTTGTCTTGTTGATTACCTATTCTCTATTGTGAATATATCTTTTTTTATAATTTTGAGGAAAATAGCCTATGAAAATGAATAAATTAGAAAAGACAGAGTAGGTAACAATTCTACCTGAAATTGGGAAAGAAAAGCCCCAAATATTCATTGTTAAGTGTGAATTGAAAGAAAAGAAATGCAAATGCAGGAATATCCATGATTAAGTTTGGAAGACATCAGAAAAAGTGGAGAAATGAAGGCTGGAATCACCAAGGAGAGAACAGAGCAATAAATGAGTAAGAAACCAGTAACAACGTGACAGTAAAGCAGCGGGGACAAACTGAAAATAAAATAGACCCAGTTTGCTCTTTAGCCGTGCTTCTGAACACGCGAACCGTAGGAGGTGTTCCTGTAAATACATTACTTAAAAATCAGTATTTCTCGTCAAGAGAGTGGTTCAGGGTGCCTGGGTGGCTCAGTCGGTTAAGCGACTGCCTTCGGCTCAGGTCATGATCCTGGAGTCCCGGGATCGAGTCCCGCATCGGGCTCCCTGCTCTGCGGGGAGTCTGCTTCTCCCTCTGACCCTTCCCCTCTCATGTGTTCTCTCTCTCTCATTCTCTCTCTCTCAAATAAATAAATAAAATCTTAAAAAAAAAAAAAAGAGAGTGGTTCATCTAGGGGAGAGGGAGGAATTTTAATGGGGGAGGGTCACATGGAGGGCTTCTGAGGTGCTGGCACTATTGTCTTTCTTGTTCTATGTAGTAGTTGTACAATAGCTTATTTAATAGCAAGCTGTTAAGTTTTATTTTCCAATAAAAAGTTGAAAAGAAAAAAAAAATCAGTATTTCTCTCCTATTTAGCATTACCCTAGATTTCACAAGAATTCTCCGGGAATTTTAATAAAAACATGAATAGAAGGATAATACTTCAAAAGCATTACTACGAGCCGTAAAAACTTGACAAAGACGAAGTGATTTCTCTGTTGAAAACTACGAGAAAACAGGCACTAAAGTATGTGTAAAATAGATGGACTGCAGAGCCCCGCGTATGCATGGGGACTGCATGGGGAACCAGCTTCCTTGGCCGCTCCCAGCCTGCGTCCCCAGCTGACCCCGCTCCTCCTACCCTCTGCCAGGCGGGGCTTCTCAAGCACCATCTCTCTCCCTGGGGCGGTGTGGATCCCCTGCCTGTGGTTGTGTATGAGGAGTCATTTACTTAGCGCGACTTCACGTGCGTGGGTACATATGTCTGCACGCACGTATGCGTGCCACCGCTGGAAATCCGTCTTCCCCGCAAAATATGTCGAAGTCCCTGGCCCTGGCCCATCACGTGTGGCCTCATCTGCAAATAGGGTCGTTGCAGATGTGGTTGCAAGGAGGTCATGCAGGATTAAGGTGGGACTTAATCCAGTGTTCTTCAGAGGAAACTGAAATGAGGACAGAGGCACACACTTAAGGGGAAAAGCCACACGAAGGAGGCAGACATTGGAGCGATGTCCCCAGGAGCCAAGGGAAATCTGTGAGCAGAAGCCAGGGGCAGGGCAGGAAAGATGCTCCCCTAGAGTCACCAGTGAGGGGAGGCCCTGCCCGCGCCGTGGCCTCAGACTTCTGGCCTCCAGACTGCAGAGAGGACATTTCTATGTTGGGCCACCCAGTTTGTGGTACTTTGTTATGGCAGCCCTGTGAAATTAATACTGCTGGTTTGTCATTCATTCATTCATTCACTTATTTATGGCAGGAGTCCCAGGAGAGCAGGAGGGCAGGGCAGGGCCAGGCCATCCAGCCTCAAGCATGACAAGTAATAGGAGCAGGATGGGTGCCTGTTGAGTCAATGGTTACTTAAGATGCAGGTATTAAGATGGGTACTTGAGGAAGAAAGAAATGAGATAAAAATGTAAATAAAATACAAGTGATCCAGCTTGAGAAAAGTCATCTACCTTCTTCAGAGAGATAACTCTCCACCAAGGATCTTTTTCATTTTTCTTTTTTTTTTTTTAAGATTTTTTTACTTATTTGAGAAGGAGAGAGAGAGAGAGAGAACGAGTGGGGACAGGGCTGGAAGGAGAGGGAGAAGCAGACTCCCCCTGAGCAAGGAACCTGACGTGGGACTTGATCCCAGGACCCTGAGATGACCTGAGCCGAAGGCAGCCGCTTACCGACTGAGCCACCCAAGTGCCCCTCTACCAAGTATCTTTTAATGTTTACATGCATTTTTTGAAAGCCCATTCTAGCTGATATTTGTAGCACACTACTTCCTACTTCATCCAAATCCTATCTTTTCTGTTGATGAATATTCTTATGTTCCAAAGAGAAGAGAACATCATGGAAAGGTAAACTTTCAGTTCTTAAGACCTCATAGCCCCTATATATTTTGACTGAGAAATATTAAAACTACTGATGGAAGTAGTTTTTCATGTCCTTACCCTTGCAAACCCAGGTGCAGATGAAGACTACGTTGCAAAACATGAATACAATGGTCTGAGTATTCCAGTGTGCAAATAATCAGGCCTTACTCGGATGAAATCCTTGCAGAGATACTTAATTTGAACTTAATCGGTACCATTATTTTATCCTACTTAAATGATGCCAAATTAAGTCAGAGAAAAATAATACCTACTCTTGTCTACTTGCAATTTCTGTGAAGCTATAACGTGAAGAGAGAACTTCAAATTCTATGCTCATTCTGCTCATTTTCATTTTTGCAAGAAAAAAAAAAAAACACCTTGGTTTTGCTATCTGAGCCCACAGCAACATGTGGGTAAGATGAGGTGCACTGAAGTGTAAGCAATGGATAAAGATCAAAGGAGGTGCTCCTTCTGTTCCACCCACACCATCCCGAGTAATCAGCTGCACAGGCTAGAGTCTGGAAATGACAACCAGGTCCATGTGTCTTCTCAGGAAGAAAACAAAACAAAATAGGACATTCTGTGCAAAGCAAGTCAAAAAACTGTGGGATGTCATTTTGTGGAACTTCTCAGTCAGGTGACATATTCAGGGGTATGCCCAACATCCAGATGACCTGCACTGCTCTGATCTTGTGTCCCCTGTCACCTCTCTGCTGGCTGTCTTTGCCTTGCTGCTCCTCAGGGTGTGTCCCCTCCCACCTGTGGCCCCGTCCCCCAACCTGGTGCCACACTGACAAAGTGAACACAGGGCTTGCATTCAATCACCAGTGGATGAGGAGAAGCTACTTACTTGGAGCAAAGCTGGGAGTCCTGGTGAAAACACCTGAGCTGAGTCATGGTGGGGACATGAGCTTTTGATGGGTAATCAAGGTTTGCAAAACTGAGTTCACAGGTTTACAATATCAAGACACTTCTTTCCCAGGCCTGTTTTGTGAATCAAAGTGATGGAGTTTTAGAATATATGTGAGGTTCAGTGGGGTGAGGTCCAGAGTCAGTGACCAAGAAAGAATTCTTGAGGCATCTTTGGTGCAAAAAGGTGGTTTATTAAAGCATGGGACAGGACCTGTGGGCAGAAAGAGCTGCTGCCCTGTGGTCTTGAGGAGTGCTGATTATATACTCAAGAGTTGGGGAGGTGAGGACAAAGAGGGTGTCCAGGAGGACTGTCATATGCTAAAGAAGACTCTCAGGTTAATGGAGACCTGGTTATTGTCAAGCCAAGCTGTTTTTCCCTCTAAAGAGGCACTAACATGGAAGACAGTTGGGAGTTTCCTGGAGGGATGTTACATTCCTCCTATCACACGTCCTTGTCAACGGGCTTCAGGTTTAGAATAAATTCAATTTTATTTACATTTCCTTCTGCCTCAGCCTCCCTCAATTTTATGGAGGAGAGGGTGATGTTAGGGCTTCAGGAAACTGAGTTATGGGTCTCTGGAAGTTAGGCTATTGATAAGAAAGCTTCTTCCTTGTAAATCACTAAGATATTTGTAAACTGACAGAGACTGCTGTCCTGCAGGACTGTGATCTCTATCACTTAACCATTTGTTTCTCCTTTAGGGCAGCTGGAGTGCCTGAGGAATGTCACACATATCTGAAAGGGGGGGGAGGTGTAGGGTGACAGCTTCTGCTTTGTCCTCAGTGAGCCTTCTGCTCCTTTGTCAAAAGACCACAGGCACAGAAGCTGGAGGAAGCAGACTAACAGCTCACCACTTACAATGGGACAGTGAGGGAAGAAAGCTGGAAAAGAACGACTTTAAAAAAAAAACAAAAAACAACAAAAAAAACCACATCAGCTTCCCCTCTCTCTCCTGCTCCAAGAACTCTCCATAGATGTCATTAGCATCTCAGCCACCATGACACGCCAAGTAACTGGTTTATTAGCCTCGACTCAATCTTTTTTTGTTTTTTTTAAAGATTGTGTTTATTATTTATTTGAGAGAGAGAGGGCATGAGCTGGGGGTAGGAGGGAGAAGAAGTAGACTCCCCACTGAGCAGGGAGCCCAATGAAGGACTCGATCCCAGGACCCTGAGATCATGACCTGACCCAAAGGCAGACACTTAACTGACTGAGCCGCCCCTGCGCCCCTTGACTCAATCCTTTATGGCTTCTCTTTACAGAATATTCCAGAGCATATGGTGCTTCTCCTTCACTTGACTTCCAGCCTGTGCTACTCAGGGATGCACTCTTTCTCAAACTCAACTTCACCGTGACCTTGAATGCCATCACTTCTTTGAAACCCAAAGCAAGGCATCTCGAAATTATTTTCTATTACCTGACAGAGTAAATCTGTTTATACAACCACTGGCTTGGTGCTACAGAAAAAAGTCCGTCATAAACGCTGGTGATGATAATATTTGGGGGGAAAATATTAGGTGCTTTTCAATTTATGCATAACCTTCCCAGGCCCAACTGTATTTAACGGAGTTGTAACCTGTCATAGCTCTTTATTCTCCTTCCTCTATTTATAACCACAAAGCCAACCTCCTCTGTACATAGTGGGTGCCCTGAGGAGCCGGAGAAAAGACAGGTGAGTCGGGAAGAAGTGGTGGCTGCTGCCAGGCATTCAAGTAAAGACAGATGAGAGAGGGAACTCGTGCCTGAATGAGGACATTACCACACTCTAATTAAATGGCAGGCAGAAAATGAAGAGGATGTCAGGCAAAAATACAAAACTCTTGGCAGTACAAAGCTCCTGGAGAGAGCTATGCAAGAAATATGTGGAAGGTCTGAGGCTTGGCAGGAGGATTGGTAGGAGGCACAACTCTCAAAAATCAATGCTAGAAAAATATCATCTTCTTCCTGGGTGCAGTTTTGGAAATGTGCAGGTGTCCCATTGCCTTTTGAATGCATTGTGCCCTCAAGTGCCCTCGTAGACACACACGGGGAGAAACAGCAGAGGTGAGGGGTGCACCCAAAGGTGGGCAACCATTTCACATTGAAGCTCCATCACAACACTGGTCCCACATGCTGGAGCTGCAGTGTCCCCTGCTAGAAGCCATCCTCTGTGTCTGCACAACACCCTGGGCACACATCTATTCTGGCACTCAAAAATTGAAATTGTCTATCTCCTCCTTGGGAACACAATAAAACCATCAAGGAGGGGCTGTGTCCTGATCATTCTCACACTGTAGTGCCTGGCTCAGGGTTTAGCACACGGGGAGTTTGCAGATTTGACTCTTGTTTGGAGTCAATACATATAAACTCCTTGTTTTCCAGGGTTATATGTTGGTGAGGCTGATTGATTTCTATTTTTTTATGTGTGTGTGTATATGTATATATTTACTTATATATATTTTGGTGAAATTTGACCCATCCTGTATGTATTATGTATATATCATACGGTTCTGTATGAGTTTATATAAACACATATTTCATTTATGAGTGAAGGATGGGGAGAAATGTTCAGAGTCTAATATGGAGAAAGATGACTCAAGTTTAAAATAGTAAATTCAAAATATGAAGTATGACCATGGTAAAAGAGAGTAGCATTTTTCTAACTCTATCTGGTAAAGGAAACTAGTGTTTACTGAGTTCCTATCATACAGTTCCAGGCACTTAGCTAAGCGCTCACAATGCATTAAATCTAATCCTCCAAAGAATCCTTGAGGCAGATTCAACCTTCATTTTACAGATGAGGAAATTGACCAATAAAACGCTTTGGTCTCCGATTCTTCAGTGTCAACTCCAATGGCAATCTCTGCAATAACTCAGAGATTTTATAGCTAAGAGTATTTGTCTTCCACTTTGTGCCTCAACCCTGAAAATCAAAATAATACACATGAAGAATAAAATTATTTAGACCAGAGGGCTCAGCATTGTATTAACATGGCCCTTGATTCTATAATTGTGAGCTAAATCTTTCTTAGAGAAAAGAAGGAAGGAAGGAAGGAAGAAAGGAAGAAAGAGAAAGAAAGAAAGAAAGAAAGAAGAATCTTGAAGTTTTTTTCCCAACTTAGTCACAGAATACCTAACAACAATCTACTAAGGACATGGCATCTGCTGAAAGAGAAATAAATGGAATAGGAAATGTAGTCACTTCTGTTTAGGGATGTAAATCAAGTTGAAGTAATAAAAGAAATATTGGGATGCTATCCAAGAGGAAGACAAAGAAGTAAATAAAGGAGCATGAGAAAGACTGCATAGAGAAAGCACATCTTCAATGTACGCTAGGATTCTGGATATGTACAGGTCAGGAGAAGGCAGCACAGCTAAGAGAAACTTCCTGAAAAAGGCCTGGGAACAAGAACAAGACAGGTGCATGTGGGGGGAGATCCATGCTGCACCAGGTAATGAGAGAGTAGGCAAGTCTTCATGGAGGTGCTCAAGCCTGCTCAACGCCTTGCTAACGCATGAGCAAGCCTAACACCGAAAACCATTTTATGAAACACAGTTGTGAAGTTTGGAGATGGACTGCAAATGAGCAAACATTCAAGGAGCCTACATTACAAAGTTTTTTCAACAATGAAGGAATAAGTGGTAAAACACATGATGTCAATAATGAAACAACAGCGGTCACTCTAGGGGCACCTGGGTGGCTCAGATGGTGGAGCAACCAACTCTTGGTTTCTGCCCAGGTCATGATCTCATGGGCTGTGGGACTGAGCCCCAGGTGGGTCTCCTTGCTCAGTGCAGAGTCTGCTTCTCTGTCTCTCTCCTTCTCCCTCTGCCCCTCCCCTTGCTCGCCTGCACACGTGTGCTCTGTCTTTGTCTCTCAAAATAAATAAATAAATAAATAAATAAATAAATAAATAAATAAATAAATACATAAATACATAAATAAATAAATATTTAAAAAATAAGCAAGCATTCACTCTATACTGGACAGACTGCAAACCCTGCTATTACTTCACTGCATTTCCTTCCCCATCCCCTACAGCACAGGGTATGTGATAGTCAATTTCAGTAAAGACTTTTACAACTGAAAGGGAAGTAAAAGTCGAGTTGTTTTGAATGTTGACAAGAACATTAAAAAATGAGAAAGGTAGGCAGGGTGAGGATAAAGAAGGAAGCAAAGCTGGAATTTGGCATACAATACCTACAACTGGCATCGCCAAGTAAAGCTAGCTATACGGAGGAGAATGGGAAGGATTGAGTGGGAAGCCACTGGTTAGTTTTATTCCTTAACATATATTTGAGTGTTGAGGATGTGGGGATTAACTCTCTCAGGGGGAGGGGGTGAGCAGATATCTGTGGGCTGAATGAATCCCAGAGGGCATCCCAGGAGAGGAAGAAGAGATACTGATTATAGGAGGTAGAGAATTGAAAGGAAGTGAGAGGACACAACAGCACCAAAGAAAATCACAAGGGGAGACCAGCTTAGTTAATATAAGCTCAATATGGAGAGATCACAGAAATGCTGTGTAGTGCGTGTCAATTATTCAAGTTGTTATATGTACGTTACCAGGCATATTCTATGACCGTGGCTCAGGACGACTCATACATCTATGGTGATAAATTCATATAGATGTGTTCACATGACACTGCGATAAAATGTAATCAACTATCATTGTAAACAAACACATGGGTGGATCTTATATTAGGCAAAGTCCCAGACACAAAACAACACCGAGTATGGTTTCTTTTGTACACATTTAAACATTTAAGGCAAAGTAAAGTACTGATTTTATTAATGCAATCTCAGATGTTGTAGATTTTTCACTAAAATGAACAAGGTGGTTATTACTGAGAAATTCATTAGAGTGGTTATGGTTGGGAGAGGGCAGAGGTTAGGGAGGGGCCTTTTGGGTGTTGGTAACATTCCATTCCTGGACAAGCGATAGGAGTTAGTCTGGTTTTCAACATGTGATAAAGAATTGACTTGTAAATCTTAGTTTTGGCCCTTTCTGAGTGTGAGTTAGGTTTTCACAATTTTTAGAGAGATTTTTAAAAGGGATGCAAGTTGATTTACTATAAAAGTGGGTGGGGAGGTCTATTGCTTGGAGGATTTCTGTTCATCTATTTGTGGAGTGATCTCATCCTGTTCCATACTAAATAAGTATTTCTTTTTGTTTGTTTGTTTGTTTTTGTTTTGTTTGTTTGTTTGTTTTAAGAAAAGTAGAAACAGGACTGAGAACTCTGGTTTATCATGCATGCAGTAATGGAATTTGGTTTGGGCTGAGAATGTACTCTGGAAACCGAGGGTTAACATTTCTTTGCTGATGTTTCCCCTTTCTGTCCTCCAAGGAGCATGGCAGCATTCACAGGGATGTGTGATGGAGGTTCCACAGAAGATGGCTGTGTTGCAGCATCTCGGGATGACACTACCCTCAATGCACTGAATACAGTGAGTCTTTTGAAGTTGCCCTGGGTGGGAACAAAGTTCTCTTTCCCTTGTGCTAGCTGTAGGGAGTATGCAATGAGTAAATAAGTATTTCTATAACTAGTGATCTTTTACAACTTGAGTACCATTGCCTTAGTTTGTAGCCCCTTGATCTATATGCACTGAGAGGTTGATGGTGTCCAAATGGATGTCGTTAGCATTTGAGAGTAATTGCTCTGGGTTAACACATCACAGACAGTGGACCATGAAGAAAATGGGTGTGTACACACACACACACACACACAAGAAGTGATAACTCTGCAGGGAAGGATTACCACTATTCATATATATGTTCATCCCAATTGTGATCCTTGAGCTGAACGTTTCAAAAGATAAAAGCCATGTTTTTTTCTGAATATAAGCCTAAAATTCATTATCTCATTTAAAGTATTATTAGGATTTTTATTAAGCTTTATTTAAGAAACGATTTTAAATAACACAACATAAATACCCAGTAGTGGAATTATTGGATCACATAGTAGTTCTATTTCTAACTTTTTGAGGAACCTCCACAGTGGCCACACCAATTTCCATTTACACCAACAGTGCAGTGTTCCTTTTAATCCACATCCTTGCCATTGACGCGAGGCACAAAGACAAAAAGAAAATGTGGACAGAATTAAATTTCTTTACAACCTGCAGCCCATTGACAAGTGCTTGAGACAAGACAGGTAGAGTATGACCTTCCTCCAGGGAACTCTCCACTGTCTTCATGTTCATGCTTTGCTAGAGGGAAAAACAACCTTAGCTTGATAATAGCCCCTATCCTGGCTCTCGTATCCTGAGTCTTCTTTAGCATATGACAATCTTTTTGGATACTTCCCTTGTTTTTCCCTCCCCCAATGCCATAGTATATAATCAATTGTTCCTCATAATCTCAGCTTTCCACCCACAGGTCCTATCCCTGGGCTTTAATAAAACCACCTTTTTGCACCAAAGATGTCTCAAGAGTTCTTTCTTGGCCATCAGCTCCAAACCCCAACACTTCAAATTGCATCAAAATAACTTTTAAAGCACAACACTTGTTTCTTGTGTTTTTGGTTTTAGCCATTCTTGCACCAGTCAGAAGATACTATGATCTTCATTTGCATCTCCTCAATCATGAGTGATGTTGAGCATTTTTTCATGTGTCTGTTGGCCATCTGTGTGTCTTCATGGAGGAAATGTCTGTTCATTTCTTCTGCCCATTTTTAAGTGAAATAAGTCAGTCAAAGACAAATGCCATGTGATTTCACTCATATGTGCAATTTAGGAAACAAAGCAAATGAACAAAGAAAAAAAGAGACAAAAAAACCCCTAAACTCTTAAATATGTAGCATGAAGTGGTGGTTGCCGGAGGGGAGGTAGGTAGGGGATGGCTGAAATAAAAGGGATTAAGGCTACACTTATCATGATGAGCACTAACATATAAAATTGTTGAATCACTGTATTGTACATCAGAAACTAATATAACGTCATACATTAATTTTACTGGAATTAAAAAAAATCAATAACAAAACATAAAATAGCAAAGGGAAAACATCAAAGATGAAAAATGTACAAATTGCATGAATGCTTATGTCAAATAAACTCTATTAAAAGATTCCAGTATATTTACAGATACAATTAAAACACATTTTAATGGTGGGTATGCAAGATTGTGGTTCGAACCTTTGCAGTCTAAAATCAAAGAAAGTAATGTATACAAACAGTTCTGAAACTATGTGTGGATATGTTCCTTACATACCTACAAGCTTACAATCCCCAAATTCTAATTATGGATTGTATTTGAAAAAAAAAAATGTTTTCTCCGGAAAGAATAAACATTCTTGAGAACAGCATCATTTTTATTCTTGTAAGAATAAAAAGACGGGCATAGACTTACAACTAGAAAGTTCTGGGTTCAAATTCTTGCACTTACAAGATGTCAGTCTTTAGAGTCTATGACCCTCAGTCTTCGTGCTAATAAAAAGACACTTGTGTGGATCAATTGATAAATCCATAAAGTACCAGGTGTAGTTTCCAGCATATGGTTTCTTCTCAAAAAAAACAACAGCAAACCCCTTTTCATATCTCACAGTTTCTTATACTTACTGTTGTTCATTATAGCTGAAGAAGTAATACTCCCTCAGGAGGCATTGCCACTGAATTGAGGGTCATGTCCCATATGAACTATGTTGTCCCATATGACTACACATTAAACTCAGTAAATACTCTTCATTACTCTTCATTAGTCATTTTCCGTATTTCTCCCTTTAACTAGTCACTCTTTCACAGATTGTTCTAGATCCCATCAAGTTGCTAACATCAGGTCCTTATTATTTGTATATGGCTGTTGACGGTAAATTCCATGCCATTAGGGACCATATCTGTTTTGCTCAACAATAAATCCCAGGATCTATCACAGTGTGGTGCACATAGTAGGTATTCAATTTTTGAAAGAAAGAGATAGAAAAACACCTCCAGAGAGCCCCTAAGTTTGTTGTATGGTCTCTCTAAGATTCCATAGCTAGTTGGCTTCTGTTTTTATTTTTTTTAAATATTTTATTTATTTATTTGACAGAGTGGGAGAGAGAAAGAGAGGGAGAGAGTGCACAAGCAGTGGGAGTGGCAGGCAGAGGGAGGAGCAGGCTCCCCGCTGAGCAAGGAGCCTGATGCGAGACTCAGTTCCAGAGTTCTGTGATCATGACCTCAGCTGAAGGCACTTAACCAACTGAGCCATCCAGGTGTCCCTGGCTTCTGTTTTTAAATAGCACTTCAAAGTTAAATAGCCTGAGAATCAATATTTCCTCTATAAGGGAAAAAAAAGTTATCATAATTGAAACTATTATTAAAAATGCCCTTTACTTCAATAAAGAGCCTTAGTTCTACAAAGTAATCCAGCATTCATGGGCAATAATGGTGAATTTAAAATTTAGAAAAGTACATGTAATTGTTATGCTCTTTATATATTAAATAACTTTTCACTATATTCTGTCTTATTATCTCTCTAAAATGGATAATTCCTCTCATTCTGTATAAGTCCATAGTGCCTATAATTATTGCCCTCTCCTATAGCAAGCTGATTGATATTTTATTATATGAAAGGTTTTGATGTTCATTTCTTTAATAGATCCTGGGGTTCTACTGTCTAACATTGCTTTGTCACCTGAAACTAATATGTCAACTACACATTAATAAAAATAAATAAACAAACAAATAAATAACATTGCTTTGTGACTTCTATCCCATTTTTATTTTTTTGGAGACATCAGCTAATGAAATAAGATAAGAAAATAAGTTTATATAACCAATTTATTCCCAAATAAATTTGGAAAGGGAAAAACATTATTTGTACATGATATAATTGTATCCTTAGAAAACCCAAGAGAATACAATGAAAGCACTGTTAAAACCAATATGTGATTTTGCCAAATGTTTTGGTGTATGAAAAAAATATAAAAATCAAGATAACTTACCAATGCAACCAGTTTGAAAAACAAAATCACTAAGACAAAAGTAGTAAGTCATCATTCTCTGCTAAATTGACCAGATGCATTCAAGCAAGACCTCAAATTATGGGGAAAAAAGAGGAAGCTACAGAAAGGCACTCTTGCCACATGCCCTGTAAATTATAACTCAATGTAGGATTGTTAATTATCATCACTATAATGTGACTTTTAAAGAAATTTCTAGGGGCGCCTGGGTGGCCCAGTTGGTTAAGCGTCTGCCTTGAGCTCAGGTCATGATCTCAGAGTCCTGGGATCTATTCCCGCATCAGGCTTCCCTCAGCAAGGGGCCTACTTCACCCTCTCCCTCTGCTACTGCCCCTACTTGTGCTCTCTGTCAAATAAATAAATAAATAAAACTTTTAAATTAAAAAAATAAAAATAAAAAAATAAAGAAATTTCTATAAGAGTGACTCTTCTGGGTAGAATCGTTGGTTTAGGAAGAGATTTGTCCTTTCCCATATGATTCTACTTTAAAACTGAACCAAACCCTCTGCAGTCCCTCTAGAAACAGAAGGGTGGTTTCTCAA
The DNA here is from genome assembly GCF_054177405.1 of Leptonychotes weddellii. Taxonomy (NCBI): domain Eukaryota; kingdom Metazoa; phylum Chordata; class Mammalia; order Carnivora; family Phocidae; genus Leptonychotes; species Leptonychotes weddellii. Next base: position 3,091,816 of record NC_138370.1, read on the forward strand.
GAAATTAATAACAGAGCTACCACATGATCTAGAAATCCCATTTCTGGAAAAAGAACTGAAATCAGAATCCTGAAGAGATATCTGCCCTCCCATGTTCATTACAGCATTAATCACAACAGTCAAGATGTCCAAACAACCCAAATGACCATTGACAGCATATATACAACAGAGTATTTTCTGGCCTTAAGAAAAGATAGAAGCTTTACCTCGCTCTGTATCTTCTTGTTATATTTGATTAAATCAGTGAACCCTGGATTTGTGGAATAAGGCATTCCATGATTTTGTTATAAAATGATATGAGGATAATGATGATTATAAGTGTTTTCTTTAAAAAAACATACAGGGAAAATTACTAATCATCAGGGAAATGCAAATCAAAGCCACAATGAGATACTACCTCACACCTGGAAGAATGGCTAAAATCAACAACACAAGAAACAACAGGTGTTGGTGAGGATGTGGAGAAAAAGGAACCCTTGTGAAGTGTTGGTGGGAATGCAAACTGGTGCAGCCACTCTGGAAAACAATATGGAAGTGCCTCAAAAAGGTAACAAAGGAACTACACTATGATCTAGCAATAGCACTCCTGGGTATTTACCCAAAGAATACAAAAACACTAATTCTAAAAGATATACACACCCCCATGGTTATTACACCATTATTTTTTTTCTTTTTAATTATTATGTTATGTTAATCACCATACATTACATCAATAGTTTTTGATGTAGTGTTCCCTGATTCATTGTTTGCGTATAACACCCAGTGATCCATGCAGAACGTGCCCTCTTTAATACCCATCACCAGGCTAACCCATCCTCCCACCCCCCTCCCCGCTAGAACCCTCAGTTTGTTTTTCAGAGTCCATCATCTCTCATGGTTCGTCTCCCCCTCCAACTCCCCGTCTTCATTTTCCCCTACACCATTATGTTTTTTACACCATTATTGGCAATAGTCAAACCACAGAAGCAGCCCAAGTGTCCATCGATTGACGAATGGATAAAGAAGATGTGGTATATGTGTATAAATATATATATTTTTATATAATGGAATATTATTTAGTCATAAAAAGAACAAAATCTTGCCATTTGCAACAACATGGATGGATCTAGAGAGTATAATGCTAACTGAAATAAGTCCATCAGAGAAAGACAACTACCATATGATCTCACTCATGTGTGGAATTTAAGAAACAAAACAAAGGGGAAAAAAGAGACAAACCAAGAAACAGACTCTTAGCTACAGAGAACAAACACATGGTTACCAGAGGGGAGGTGGGTGGGAGGAATGGGTGAAATAGGTGATAGGGATTAAGAGTACATTTACTGTGATGAGTAATGAGTAATATCTAGAATTTTTCGATCACTACATTATATATCTGAGACTAATATAACTACTCTATATTAATTATACTGGAATTAAAATTTAAAAACAAAATAAAATAAAAAAATTTAACCAGGGAAGGGAAAGTCCAGTACTATTCACAGACATCATTATGTAGGTTTTTGACTCACATTTTAAGTTTCATACAATCATCAATTTTTATACATGGGAGGGGTCTTTAAGATCAATTATTCAAATGACTTTCTAATGTTTTTCCTTAGTAATAAAAGCTTGTCTTCAAACAGTACCTTACATAGAAATCTAAAAAACTCCATGGAAGAGTCAGGATGGCCCTTCAAATTTGAAGTGGATGTCAGGAGGTAGAACCCTAACAGCTCAGTATCTCCTAAATATCCTCTTATATCCTCTTCCAAAAGTGACCCCCAAGAATCCTTTCTCAAGCCACTGGAGCAACCTAATGCAGCATTTTAAGAGTTTAAGCCCAGCTCCAACCCCTTCACCTGATGAGGAACCCAAAGCCCAGGGACTTACTTACAGTCCCCCCACAGGCTGGTGTCAGAGCTGGCCCAGACCCAGTCACTGATATGCTGGAGCTCGCTGACACTGCTTCCCAAAAGCCGACTGTTACATCTTCAGAAAATTTGCAAGCAAACTGACATCATGTTGGTAGCTGGAAATCAGCCATGGTGAAAATATTTAAATCACAGAAATCAGCAAATCCTATAAATCAGGACGTCCCCCAGAGAACTGGTTCTGAAAGTTTTACCAGCAAACTCCGTGTCGCTGAGTTTCTATGCTACGCAGTGCCCCTGAAAAGAGATCCACTGCCTTTTGATAGGAAATATAATTTTAAGTTAATAAAAAACTTAAAAATCTAAATAACGAAAATAAAATTAAGGGAAAATTAGTGAAGTAAGGGAGAAACAACACTCTGAAAATAAGTAATCAATCTTATGTATGGAACATCAAAGCTAATGCTGTTGATGATAAACAAAAGTTTAACAAATCAATAACAACCATTTAAGCAAAAACACCTCTATTTAAATAGTAATAGTTGGTATTTCCTTTCTCAGCTAGTATGGTGTCATGAATTGCTTCATTTAATCCTTTGATTCCTCAAAGTCCCAATATTTACAAAATATAAAATTATAGGATCACTTGATGACTTCGTCCAGCATTTTGAAGAGAGGAGTTTGTTTCTTTCTAACAGATCCAAATCACAGAGTGGACTCTGGAATCCATGTTGCCCTATTTTGCTGAGTGATGTTCTGAGACTTCAGATTCCTCTAAACAGAACTGCAAGCTTTGGCCAAAACTCTAAAGCTATGATACCATGACGTGTAAGTTCTGTTTTGACCAACCTAGAGGCTACCAATTCAGGGAAAGCAATTTATTGCCTGATAAAATGTGTAACATCTGTGTCATAAAGTGAGAGGCACCACTGACATTTCTGAGAAAGCATCACAACTTATATATTTTTTTAAATTTTTTATTGTTATGTTAATCATCATAAATTACATCATTAGTTTTTGATGTAGAGTTCCATGATTCATTGTTTGTGCATAACACCCAGTGCTCCATGCAGAACATGCTCTCCCCAATACCCATCACCAGGCTAACCCATCGTCCCACCCCCCTCCCCTCTAGAACCCTCAGTTTGTTTATAAGAGTCCATTGTCTCTCATGGTTCATCTCCCCCTCCGATTTCACCCCCTTCATTCTTCCTCTCCTGCTATCTACTTCTTTTTTTTCTTAACATATATTGCATTATGTTTCAGAGGTACAAATCTGTGATTCAACAGTCTTGCACAATTCACAGTGCTCACCATAGCACATACCCTCCCCAATGTCTATCACCCAGTCACCCCATCCCTCCCACCCCACCCCCCACTCCAGCAACCCTCAGTTTTTTTCCTGAGATTAAGAATTCCTCATATCAGTGAGGTCATATGATACATGTCTTTCTCTGACTTATTTCACTCAGCATAACACCCACCATTTCCATCCACGTCATTGCAAATGGCAAGATCTCATTTCTTTGGATGGCTGCATCATATTCCATTATATATATACCACATCTTCTTTATCCATTTATCTGGCAATGGACATCTTGGCTCTTTCCACAGTTTGGCTATTGTGGACATACTGCTATAAACATCAGGGTGCACATACCCCTTCGGATCCCTACATTTGTATCTTTGGGGTAAATACCCAGTAGTGCAATTGTTGGATCATATGGCAGCTCTATTTTCAACTTTTTGAGGAACCTCCATACTGTTTTCCAGAGTGGTTGCACCAGCTTGCATTCCCACCAGCAGTGTAGGAGGGTTCCCCTTTCTCCGCATCCCCGCCAACATCTGTCATTTCCTGACTTGTTAATCTTAGCCATTGTGACTGGTGTGAGGTGGTATCTCATTGAGGTTTTGATTTGGATTTCCCTGATGCTGAGTGATGTTGAGAACTTTTTCATGTGTCTGTTGGCCATTTGGATGTCTTCTTTGGAAAAATGTCTGTTCATGTCTTCTACCCTTTCCTTGATTGGATTATTTGTTCTTTGAGGGTTGAGTTTGATAAGTTCTTTATAGATTTTGGATACTAGCCCTTTATCTGATATGTCATTTGAAAATATCTTCTCCCATTCTGGCGGTTGTCTTTTGGTTTTGTTGACTGTTTCTTTTGCTATGCAAAAGCTTTTTATCTTGATGAAGTCCCAATAGTTCATTTTTGCCCTTCCTTCCCTTGTCTTTGGCGATGTCTCTAGGAAGAAGCTGCTGTGGTCGAAGAGGTTGCTGCCTCTGTTCTCCTTTAGGATTTTGATGGACTCCTGTCTCACGTTGAGATCTTTCAACAATTTGGAGTCTATTTTTGTGTATGGTATGAGGAAATGGTCCAGTTTCATTCTTCGGCATGTGGCTGTCCAATTTTTCCAACACCATTTGTTGAAGAGACTGTCTTTTTTACATTGGACATTCTTTCCTGCTTTGTCAAAGATGAGTTGACCATAGAGTTGAGGATCCATTTCTGGGCTCTCTATTCTGTTCCATTGATCTATGTGTCTGTTTTTGTGCCAGTACCATGCTGTCTTGATGATAACAGCTTTGTAATAGAGCTGGAAGTCCGGAATTGTGATGCCACCAGCTTTGCTTTTCTTTTTCAACATTCCTTTGGCTATTCGGGGTCTTTTCTGGTTCCATACGAATTTTAGGATTATTTGTTCCATTTCTTTGAAAAAAGTAGATGGTATTTTGATGGGGATTGCATTGAATGTGTAGATTGTTCTAGGTAGCATTGACATCTTCACAATATTTGTTCTTCCAATCCATGAGCATGAAACATTTTTCCATTTCTTTGTGTCTTCCTCAATTTCTTTCATGAGTATTTTATAGTTTTCTGAGTACAGATTCTTTACCTCTCTGGTTAGATTTATTCTTAGGTATCTTATGGTTTTGGGTGCAATTGTAAATGGGATCGACTCCTTAATTTCTCTTTTCTGTCTTGTTGTTGGTGTATAGGAATGCCACTGATTTTTGTGCATTGATTTTATATCCTGCTACTTGACTGAATTCCTATATGAGTTCTAGCAGTTTTGGGGTGAAGTCTTTTGGGTTTTCTTTCTTTCTTTCTTTCTTTTTTCTTTCTTTCTTTCTTTCTTTCAGACAGAGAATGAGAGAGAGAGAGCACATGAGAGGGGGGAGGGTCATAGGGAGAAGCAGGTTCCTTGCTGAGCAGGGAGCCTGATGCAGAACTCGATCCAGGGACTCCAGGATCATGACCTGAGCCGAAGGCAGTCACTTAACCAACTGAGCCACACAGGCGCCCCTCTTTTGGGTTTTCTACATAAAGTATCCTATCATCTGCAAAGAGTGAGAGTTTGACTTCTTCTTTGCCAATTTGGATGCCTTTGATTTCTTTTTGATGTCTGATTGCTGTGGCTAGAACTTCTAATATTATGTTGAATAGAAGTGGTGATAGTGGACATCCCTGCCGTGTTCCTGACCTTAGCGGGAAAGCTCTCAGTTTTTCCCCATTGAGAATGATATTCACTGTAGGTTTTTCATAGATGGCTTTTATGATATTGAGGTATGTACCCTCTATCCCTATACTCTGAAGAGTTTTGATCAAGAAAGGATGCTGTACTTTGTCAAATGCTTTTTCTGCATCTAT
>NC_138370.1:3097820-3166898 GCF_054177405.1 Leptonychotes weddellii
GATCTGAGGCTTGTTGTGTCCCTGCTGGAGGAGCAGGGGCCCGACTGTGCCGCGGATCAGGGTTTATGACAACCCTGAGCTGAGAGCCCATGCCCGGGCTCTGTCTCTGCAGCCGGCTTCCCTGCTTCATTACCTGGGAGCTCTGCCACACTCAGGCACCTCCAGTCTTCCTGTGACCCCGAGGGTCCTGAGACCACACTGTCCCAAAGGGTTCCACCCCCCGCTTAGCCACTGGAGTGACGTCCCTCAGCAGAGCCGACTTCTAAAGTTCCGATTTTGTGCTCCGCGGCTCTATCACTTGCCAGAAGCGTTCGACAGAGGCCCCTCTCCCGCCATCTATCCTCCCGAATATCGCCTCGGATTCACTTCTCTGCCCTTCCTACCTTCCAGAAAATGGTCGCTTTTCTGTTCAGAGTGTTTTTGCTATTCTTTTCTTCAATCTCCTGTTGAGTTTGTAGGTGTTCAGAATGGTTTGATCCCTATCCAGCTGAATTCCTGAGACCAGGCGAAATCCAGGTCTCCTACTACTCCACCATCTTGCTCCACCCACAACTTATATTTTTAATCATCTGTTATGTTAAGAAATATAAAGAGGATTTAATAACCCAAACTAATACCTGCCTTCCTAGGAGCCAACACCTCAGTAATTGTTTTATCCGACAGTGAAGATCTTCCGTCTCCTCAGTAACTAATGTGGTAGGGAAACTGTGAGTTCATGCTTTGAGGATTAATAGGGTAGTGTGCAGAGGTCTAGCCCTCTGTCTCCTGAAATCCCCCATGAGTTGGATTCCAGGCACAGACTCCTTTCCATGAGACAAAGTCCCATCCATGGAGAGTGAGTGGAAGTGATGAATGCCACCTTGTGGACCTGGCATCTGCCCCTTGTTGCTTCCCTCTGCTGACTGCTTACTGTGGATGAGATGGGGCCCCAGGGGAAGGACCCCAGATCCCGGGATGGTGCATGGAGAACAGATATTCCTCTGACACCAACACCACCCAGGACTCTTACCAGAGCAACACACTACCTCGCAGGTAGACCCTGAGATTTCAGTCCCCTTTGGGAGAGCCTCGTTTCACTGACTTATATGGTCAGCTTCCCCATTTTTGGCAAAATATATTATTCTATCAGTTTACCCATGGTTAAATAAGTATAAACACTTCAGTAAACTTTCCTAAAAGGGGAACCTCTAATGTAAAGAATAATCACATATCTTTTTAATTAAGAAAGAACTTCTGATATGTCTAAGAATTATAACTCTATAAAATGGATAAAAAGGGAACCATCAACTTCTGTATTTTAGGTAGTTTTCCTGTCCTTAAATTATATAGAAAGAATGATACCTTTTGTTTCTAAAGAAATTGAATCAATTATGAAATTTCCTAAAATATTTTTCTAAAATAATCTCATTACATCTTACCTTTTCATGAGGAAAAGAGCACCTCTTTAACAATGCTGATTTTAGTACTAGGATTCATTTTTGTTATCCTATAATTCAATACATTTCATGAGACTAAACTTAGACACTCAGAGTTTCTGCAAGTTTCCTGAAAGAAGTTATTGCCACTTGTTTGTTAACTAATACAGAAGCTCTCATTAACAGTCTACCATGTAAAATTAACTCAGCATTATCATGTTTCTTATAAAAACAATTTCTCTTCATATTCTAGCTCCACGCACACCTCATGAAAAAAAAAGTAATTGTTAATAAATTCTACCTTGCTCCTTTTACTAGTTTCTCCCTCAGATAATGTCAGGGCAATACAGAGTCTATGCTCAAATGTACTTGTTCTGCAGACATTACCAAGGGCTTAGTTGATGCCAGGAACTGTGCCTCACTCTGGATAGTGATTATAAAAACAAATAAATAAATAAAAGCCATGAGACAAGGTTCTTACTCTTAAGAAGCTCTTGACAGTGATGGGGAAAAATGTAAGTATTTAATTACCATTCATGGAGACATGGATTATAATAGTGGCTTGTAAAGAGCACACCTATTTCGAACTGAAACAAATAAGAAATTTTCATAGAAAAGGAGATCATTGGACATGGATAAATGTCCGATGGGCAGATGAGAAAGAGGAGACATTTTCAAGCTAATAGGTAGACCATTCATCCAAAAACTTCTTGATGACTGTCAGTAGGAACCACAATGGGCAGAATGTCACGTGCATATGTGTATCTTCATGATCAAGGGTCTCTTCGGAAAGGAAGGGAAGGATATCAGACACCAGCCAGTTTTAGTCTAAAATCTTTACCATGTAAGTGGAAGATATTTGGAATTATGAGAAAGAGAAGAGAAAAATCATATCAGCAGGAGAGAACATATAGGGGTGTAACAAGAGGGAGGACATGGAGAAGACAGAACTGAACCTTTCTCGGTCCTCATATTGAACTGTCTCCATGGAAAGGACATCTGGAGACTGAGCACTGTCCAGAAAAGACAAAAACCAGTGATAGAGCAGATCTAGGAGGCAGCGAAAAATAAAACAACCTTCTTTTTTCGGCTCCTAGGAGGTGTCATTTTTAGCATCTCTATGATGCTGCTTAAAGTCAGTTCATTTAACGGGTGTTTATTTTCCATCAGCTGTGTGTCTTGCTTTGCTAGATGCTCCAGGGTGAATAATGATGAAGATAATACAAGGTTTTGCCTTTAAGGAAGCTACCAGTCTGTGTAGGATGGAGTTTCTGGTTAGTTCAAATAGTAGTGTTAATGATTTTGATATAGAATTTAGGTATATCCAATTAGATGTCTATGAAATAAGTAAAAAGTTCTATTCTAGAATTTAATTCAGTAATTTTTTCATTTTTTTTTTAAAGAGATCAAGGAAAACGAGGGATATGCCATGTCTTCTATTAAAAAATGAGTCACAGGGTGGGGAGATGTCCCAACTCCCCAAACCCAAAAGAAGAATCCTTTGTCCCAGGGAAGCTGGTACTGGGTCTGGATGGTTTTTAGCTTTTTCAAAGACAAATCAGATGTATTTAAATGTAAAGATATAAAATATTCATAAATTATTTCAGTGGGATGTCAAAACAGTGAGTCATGATATATCAACTATTTAAAAATACTTTTTCTTTCTTTCTTTCTTTCTTTCTTTCTTTCTTTCTTTCTTTCTTTCTTTCTTTCTTTCTTTCTTTCTTTCTTTCTTCCTTCCTTCCTTCCTTCCTTCCTTCCTTCCTTTTTAGAAATGCAAAGCTTTCTAGAAGCTTTCAGCAGCATCTCTGTCTTAAAGAAAATACCCAAATAGCCTGAGGCACACTAGGGTGTAAATCCCACAGGACAGCCTAAAGGTCAAATGTGAGGCGAATCTTCCAGCTTCCCTGCGGCTTTGCCATAACATGCTAACAAGCTCAGGAGACCCTGCTTCTTCAATGTGGTCTTTCCCCAGCTCACCCCTAATAAACCAACTATATAAGAAAAGCAATGGCCCTTCCCAGGCTGTGGAGCATTAGCAAAAGGTGAGCAGCCCCTGCTGACAGAAGGAAGCTGGCAGGGCAGCCTACCCTGCACTTCTGTGTTATCAGAATGAGAGAAGGTAACGCTGCAAAGTGATGATCCCAGAAGTATGCCAAGAGAAAGCGAGTTCAATGACAAACAAAGACAGTGGAAAACAAGGCAGAGCAGGAGGAGAAACACTGAGCACTAGAGTCGAGTAAGCAACAGAACTGTGGAGAACTAAAGTGCTAGAATACATTGATAGTCCCAAGATTTGCAGCAAAGGTAACAAACCCAGGCAATGGGATTCCTACCGGACAGTGTGATGTCTGTTACTTTTGCAAACTGAGAGAACATCACATAGAAATGGGAAAGATGGTGGTCGCTAGAGCCAGGGTTGAAGAGCAAAAGGGACACACTCAGCCTGGGCAACCTGGCTGAACACGTTACCAATCCTTGCTGAGGGGGAATGATGCTCAGTACTTGCTCCAGTGGTGATATAAGATGTGTAGGACAGCTATGCCATGCGTAATTGAACCTTTGACAAACATGTCCATCTGTGTCTTTGTGTCTTTAGTCTCTCCTTATTGCATAGATGCTGAAGATGCGAATTGTGATGACCCATTCATTCCAAGACGGGGTCAATCAGGGACCACTTCTCGTTCAGTGAGTGAGAGTTATCGTAGTAATACTAATAATGGCCAACAGTTTTGAAGGCTTACTAAACACTATCCCAAGTTATTTATAGCTAGTACTTTACTTAATTATCACAAAAAATTAGCATTACCACCTCCCTTTACAGATATGGAACCTAGAACACAGGGGAGTTAAGTTGCCCCAAAACACACAGCTGATCCTTGGCAGGATAATGAACCAACACTTTTCTCCTAGCAGGAATGGGACTGGAGTCCTCATAGAATAATCTCCCCTCCTCCACACTCCCCAGGTTATCTGTGCACTTATCCTTAACATTTTTGCAATCCAATAAAAAGCAGTTTACATGAGAAAACAAAACCATATATGTTGTGGCAAAACAAACTCTGTGCTAAGAGCCAACAGAAGAGACTTCAAGTTCCATAAATTATCAGATGATAATTTGCTTCAGTATCTTAAGGGACTTACTTTCTTGCCATAAAGTTCCCAAACTCTCAACCTTCCTCCCTCTCCTCTTCAGAGTAAAGGGCTTATACTAGCTCATCTCTAAGGGATGTTCCAAAGTGTCCTTCACCTCATAGAGCTCTCTTACTCTGTCTTTCCTAAATTCCATTTCTTTTTTTTTTTTTTTTAAGATTTCATCTATTTATTTGAGAGAGAAAGAGAGGGAAAATATAGAGGGAGAGAGTTAGAGGGAGAAGTAGACTCCCTGCTGAGCGGAGAGCCCTATGTGGGACTCGATCCCAGGACACTGAGATCATGACCTGAGCCAAAGGCAGCCACTTAACTGACTGAGCCACCCAGGCACCCCATGAATTCCATTTCTCTGAGCCCTCCTTCAGCTGGGTCAGCACGACTCCCACTGTTCAGTTCTCATGTGAACAGAGTATCATTGTGAGATTTAACAAGTTCTCAAATTTTGCTAATTTTTGTTGCAGGCATAGGAAGCCTGTAACATGGTCCAGTCCCTGTAATGACCCATTTTTTACTTGTACCAAAGGAAACTAAATTCTCAGGGTTGCTCAGACAGCCAGCTTCGAGTCATATTCCAAAGGCTGCAAGTAGTGGGCCCCTCCTCCCCACAGGAACTCACACAGCAGAACGAAGTACTTAGAAGGGAGGGATGCAAATCTCTGTCCTTTTCAAATGAAAGGAGAATACAAATCAGCCTTGTTACAAACTTGTGGGTTTCAGTTTTCTGGTTTATACAGAATTATTGTTTTAAAAAGAATGGAAAAAATGAAGAACTTCAAAGCTCTTATAAGCTATTCATTTAAACACAAATCCCCAAATATCACCTGTGGAATTATAATTGTACTAGGGATCACCTTTAAATTATGTTGCTAAATAGATTCTGGGCCTTCCAGATGCAGGGGATGGATGAAATGTCTAACCTAGAGCATTTACCTTTTGCTTTCAAGAGGAACTCCTGTTTTGTGAAGTTAACCAGAGAATCTCATCAGGTCAATATATTGTTTAAGTTAATGTTAGTGTTCCATGGAGAAATGAGAGAGAAATGAGAAGAAAAGGAAGAGTCTTTTAGACTTGTACTGTATAGTTGGAGAAGCATACAGTTTTGTTTTTTAGGCACTTTAAAGATAATGACAAGAAAAGCACACTTAATTGACCAAAATGCATAAATTTTGATTAATAAATACTTACTTTAGTTACAGGTAGGGAATATTGGCTCAGCAATATTTGTTCAATGATGAACTGCTCTCAGTCATAGAATTTTTTATTCAGTAGGTCTGATTCTCACTATCACTCAAGTTTGGGGAATGCTGGCCTCAGTGGTTCCCAGGCACTGCTGATGCTGGAGTCTGAGGTCAAGAATTTCCTACACTTGAGTGATGATGAGTTACCTGGGACCCTTGTTAGAGCTGGAGGTTTCTGATGTGTCTTAGTCTGCTTAAGCTGTTGTAACAAAATACCACAGGCCGGGGTGGGGATGGGGGCACTTATATAGCAGACATTTATGTTCTCACGGTTCTAGAGGCTGGAAAGTCTAAGATCAAGGCACTGGCAGAGCTAATATTGGGTGAAGGCTCTCCCTTGGGTTGCAGACCACTACCTGCCTTCTTCCTGTGTCCTCACATGATGACAGAGAGAAAGAGAGAGACTGATTCTCTGCTGTCTACTCTGATAAAGACACTAATCGTCTCAGCCCCACCCATAGGACCTCCTTTAACATTAATTACTTCCAGAGAGGCTCATTTCCAAATACAGCCACACTGGGCTTTAGCATTTGGCTTTTGGACACAAACATCCATTTCATAACCCCATCCTATAGGATGAGAAGAGAAGAGAAGCCTGATGACAAGCTTGTTTCACAAGTACCCCAGATGACCATCAAAGTCAGGCATATGTAGGGATTGCTGAGGAGGATAAATTATGAGTTAGAAAGTCAGAAAAATTGATGCAAAGTCCAACTCAACACATAGCCACTGAGGCCACTTGACCCAACCAACCTTAATAGATCTTGGTTTTCTTAGTTTTTATTTTTTTTAAGAGTTTTTATTTATTTATTTATTTATTTGAAAGAGAGAATGAGATAGAGCATGAGAGGGGGGAGCATCAGAGGGAGAAGCAGACTCCTGCTGAGCAGGGAGCCCAATGCAGGACTCGATCCTGGGACTCCAGGATCATGACCTGAGCCGAAGGCCATCGCTTAACCAACTGAGCCACCCAGGTGCCCACTAGTTTTTAAACAGTAAAACCAGTATAAGCCCTGAAAAGCTTATAAAAGGGGAAAGCTTGACTGCCCCAAAACCGCATCAGTACTGTACATCAGCCCAATAGTAGCATCAGTAAATTCTTCAAAATATAATTGTGGAGGTGATAGGAATCTTGTTGTAGAAACTCCTTGGCTCTCAGTATTAGCTGCTGTTATATTTCAATTTGTACCAGTAGAAAAAGCGCACCTCCTCCCCCAAAAGAGCCAAACCAGAGACAAAGCTAGCTCATTATAGAGCAAGCAGGAAGAAAGCAGATCCATTACAAATCTCACCCAAGAAACAGATTTAGAGCCTTTTAAGTCTCGCTAGAAATAATTTACATTTTATTTCCATGAGTTTTCTGTTCTTAAAAAGAAGCAATTTCAATCACTGCCTTCCATACTCAGAAGGCAAATGGTATTTTGTACCCCATTCTTTGTCTACGTGATTTACAACAAAAGTTCTGGAAAGGAATGGGCTGTGGGGTGGCTGCCATTGTGTCTTAGTTTGGTGGCTGCTCCCTCACTCTACTCATTCAACTGCTCAGTAGTATTTAATGAGTACCTATGATGTGTTGGGTTATCTGCTAGGAAATGGAACTGTCTGCAGAGACCACAGTCCCTGATCTGATGTAGCCCATAGATTCAGGGAATCACACATGCAAATAGACAGTAGTTCTTCTACAATGTCGTGGGTGCATGAGTAGTAGAGAAGATGTTAAATGCTATGGGAGAACTGAAGATGGGAAATGCTCTGCTTGAGGAAGTCAGAGAAGGTGTCAGAGCCGAGTTAATATCTGAGCTGGATTTAAAACAATGTCTAGAAATATGAATTTAATGAAATACACAGTTTTATTGGAAACTTCATATAGTTATTCAAAATTGAGTAAGGGTCAAGCCAGTTAAATTCAAGTCTGGATGTACTAGCCTTAGACAAGACATTTAAAGTGGGTGCTCAGGAGCCCAAGGGAGGGGTAGTTTATCAACAGCATGACAGAAATCAAATAAAAAGAGAAACACTTCTCCTGGGGTGCTTGCCCCTTGTAAGCCAAATGAGGCAATTCCAGGGAGGCAGGGGTTGGTACTGAGGCTTCCTGACCCTGTGTCATGTAAATGAGCATGGATCCCCCTGCCCTCCTCCCGTTCTGGGTGGTGGCTCTGTAGTCTCCACGGGAAGCCTCTAAATGATCTCATCCTGCCAGGGACATTCCCTCTCATGCAACCCCATCCATGCGTCAACATATCATACCTGCTGTGTTTTCAGATCTCTGCTAGTTCTTTCTCTCTGACCAGCCCTGATCCCTCAAACTCCCCATACATTCTTTCGACTCCGCGAATTCCTGTCTCTCCACCAACAAGGTACCTTTGCATTTGGATAAATTCATGCAAATGTGCTGTTGATCAACCCAGGAAGTACTTATTAACTACATTTATGTTGGTTATTTACAGTAAGATAGAGCAAAATTCTTGCCTTTACCGTAGCTATGGGGCAAATACAAATGTAACATTTTTATATGAACATGAATGTCTTGACTCAAGAATTATTAATTTAGCATGCTATTGCTATTCTCTAGGAAAAATGAAAACGTAGGATAAGGGAAGCCAAGTATATCAGATGCAGTACAAGATTTGGAAGGTTAATTATTCAGATCTCTCTTTTTCTGAATTTTATTGTGAATGCAGAAATTAAGATTATCCTTTGGTTTTTTCATATAGGAAGCTGTTTAAATGAAATAAAACAATAAATTACATATAAATCATAGAAAATGATTCATATAAGAAAACATCTAGTTTGTGAGGCATAATGGACGTTATGATCAGGTTCTATGGATGAATTAAGAAATTATCTGTTACGGCATAATTTTAGACAAATGTAGTATGGAAACTGCAAATCCTTTAAATGTCAAGCAAGACCTGGTTTTGAATTCATCAGTTTCATCAAACTTCGTATCAGTGTAACCATGGGCTAGTTAAGCCCCCATAGTCTTCTCACCCTCAAAGTGAGAACACAGTACACTATTTCATGGAGTTGAGACAATTCGGTTGGAGACATAGGTAATGCTTCCAAAACAATAACTGTGACCCAGTAAGTGCTTAATAAATATTGACTTCTAAATCCCTTCCCTCCTTTATCCTAAAGCATGTTCCTTTTGCAGAGAGTTGATAGCAAATATTTATAATATATTTAGCATGCATGAGCCTTTAAATACCTAAGGGGACCATGTTATTCAAACCGGATACATTGAAATGAATATATTTTAGGAATAAAACTTTCAATGGACAAATACCTATCTTTAAAGGACTGCTTTATACAACATAAAGGGCATCTCAATGCCTCAAGGAGTTGCCTTTCAACACCAAATGAAATGGACACCATTAAAAAATCTAGTTCTAAAGTGAGTATATAAGAATATATATTCAACAACTGTGAAATGAAAAAAAAAAAAAAACCGATATTGCCTAGTCCATACAATTTGCATTGTGTAGGGGGCTTATGGGCATTCTAAGAGTATATTTGACACTTGCATGTTCTTTTTGATCATTTCAAGTACCTACTGCAAAATTCCGGTCCCATTCCAGGCGCTACTGATTTTCATTCAACTGATACATAAGCTGTTTCAGAAAGGAAAATACTGCAGAGCTCACTGCAAACCTTATTAGGACTTTTAAACATCTAAAATCATACAAAAATCTAGTTAAAACATTCTGAATTATGTTTTTACTGGAAATATAACTTGGCGCAAGACAAGAAGACAGAGGATGACACTAATGGTATTCATGTGATTGACTCAATACATCATGTTGTCACAAGCCTGGCATTTTCGTTTCTCACTCCCACAGACACAAAATAGCAGCACCCAATGCCCTGGGAGAGCAGTGAAGAGTGGTGACAGGAAGCACGAAAGCTTAAGTCTTCAGAACAAGGGACACTCTTCTAGAAGCAATTTGGGACTCTCTAAAATCATGAGGACTACATAAAAGAACTATATTACATGCTAATTTTTTGAATGTATGCAGGAAGCAAATAAATGATAGAGTTGATGGCCTTTTTGGAGATAAAAACATACTACTGGTATTTTATTACGTCAAAATAAAGTCTAAGTAAATTATAGAAAATGCATTGGCATGTTCAAAAGGTAAAGCCATTCCCCTTCAAAAGTCTCCAAGTAAATATTCCTAAGATCCAATAACAAAGGAGTTGAAGAATTTATCAACCTAATAATCACATTATTAATTATTCATTAGCAAGAAACACCCCACTCTCTCTTTGCCTCACTACAATCCAGTTTTTTTTTCTTTTGTAGTCATTCCCTATGACTCCTTCTTCCTCATTTTTTTGAACACCAAGAATCCATTCAGACCGATTTATCTAAGCTGACTCTCCTCATCCTATTGTTATCTATCAAAGACCTTAATCATGGTTGATATTTTATAATATTAATGCACTAAATTATTTACCTCTTAAAAATCAGGGTTCCCTCAAGAAATGATTTGTTCTTTGAAGGCTAGCAATGACTTTGTTTTGCTACTCAGTGCATACTCAGTGTCAAATACATACACAAAAATTAATACATGTGTAGTAAATTTAAAATAGTTAATATAAGGTCTTATGTGAGCACAGGAAAGGGAATGGCTCCTTGCTTTTTAGAGCCAAGGATAGCTCCATGGTATGACATACAGTTGAAGAGATCTTACAGGATGATGGCGTTCTCTAGATTTGGATCATGGGGAAGAGAATTCCAGGCAGTTTTGTGTTCTCTCCCAATATATATATACATTTTTTTCTGGGCATGATTTTCATTACACCAAAGGTTATCACAAAACAATGAAGAGAATGCCCAGAAAGAAACCAGAATACATTCTCTACTTTTTCAACACTCAAAATTCTTTTTAGATAAGTTTAAATAAATTGCATGCTGCCATGATGTTCTGGCTTTTATTTTTACATTCCTCTGAAAGAGAAAACATGGTGGGGCTAAAATCATTTAGCTCAGCTCTGTTTCCATATTCATAAAAAACATGAGTATGATAGCAGCGAGATCATTATTGTCTTTCCTATTTTACCCATGCTTTTGAATTTCACATGAGAATATCTGAAAAATAAGACTCACAAGATTTAAGTACCATACAACTCTACTTGAGAACATTTGCTATAGATAATCGTCAATGAATTTGGCATTTCATTTTACACCCTGGAGAAAGATATTCCCTCAAATAACTCTAACTAGACAGCAGAAAAATCAAGGCTTAATGGACTTTCATTGTCAGTGGGCAAGAAATCTGGATTTTAGTAAGTCAAGGGAGGATAAAATAAGTCACAACCATTAACACAGGTGGAATCATGAAGCAGGGACTCCTACAACTTGACAGAATCTTTTCTTAGAGGTCACTTACTCCCTCCATTTTGTGACAGACCTTCACCAGAATGATCATACACTGGAGACAAAGACCCTGGTGAAACTCAGGAGTCTCTGGTTTACTTATAACAATACACAAGGAGCAGACTTGACTGGCTGATATGTGTGAGTCAGAACTCTGGAAAAATTTGGACCATCTTCTCTAATAGCTCTACAGTTACTGAAGATATCCTTCAGTAATTCTGTCTGAGGCCAAACGGCTTTGTGGTTGAGAGGCTTTAGAAGCTCCCCCATAGTCTATGTCATCTTCCCCTAACTTACACCAAATGAACATAACACCTAAGGAAGTAGAGCAAGCAGCAAGCAAGTGAAGCTTCAATGCAGCTACTACAAACGTTTTCTCCCTTGGCTCCCAACCTCAGCTCACAGCCCTGAACCTGTGAAGATTCTAGAGCTGCCCCTGCAAAGAGTAAAAGCTCAGGTGTCATGCCAGGGTTCTATTAAATCTGATTTTCAGATGAGAGTCTGCCAATTCCCAGAAGATTTGCTCCTGACAGGCGGCACCAAATCACAAACAAATATCACTTCTTCAGAGAAGCTGCAGGTTTTAGTTTGGCTTCCCCAAAATATCAGTCTCCTCTTTTCCTTAAGAGGGGTGGATTTTCTAATGCAAGCACCATGAATGAAAGCTATGGGAAGTAGAATCTGTCAGAACATAAGAAGTGTCTTCCTAGAATTAATGATATCTGAAATTGGAATGGCTTTTCTCATAAAGTACTGCCAAAGTGGATGTTCAGTTTCCTTAAACACCATTTTTTTGGTGTGTGTATGGGGTTTTGTTTTTTAAAGATAGTTGGATTAGAGTAGCTACAGCATCTTTTTGTTAATTTTCCCTAAGAAACTATTTGTACCCATCTCAACCTCCGTTAGCCCCTCATGCCCCCATAGGGCATAATTTCTGGTGACCTCTCAGACAACTGCTACCATTTTCCTGATGGATTCTGATCCCCTGATGCTCATAAGTGGCAGAACTTTCCTCTTCTCATGGTCCACAATTCACTTTATGACACAGAGTGCACGGATCACACTCAGAGCATTATTTTTTAATTAACTGGAGTTTCCTGGGTGTTTCTGGGAGGTTATCATATCACCTCCTGAACTATTTCCTGTAGAGATGCCAATAGATCTTCATTTTCCCCATCCCCTTTCAGTCTAGATTCTGCCAGTGTGGTCATCCCAGTTCCTTCTCCCATTTCCTGTCTCACTCTGAAAGGAAATTCTACTCTGTCAGTTAAAAACTATGACTCTGATTTTCATGGCCATAAATCAGCTTGTGTTGTGGGCTGCTTTACATCTTGAGGATGCTACCATTTTCCCTACTTAGTTGAGCCTTACCAGACCTTCCTGGGGAACAAAGAAGTCAGGGGAGAACAAATGATGGTCCCTGCTTTCAACATTTACAACCAAGAAAAACCCCTTGGAGCCCTGGCTGGGGTAAAGGTACAGCTCAGGGTCAGGGTGGGGGTGGAGGTCAGGGTGGTGGTGGGGGTAGAGTTTAGGGATGCATATCTGCAAGCTCAGTCATGGCACATAGGCTCTCTCATTTCTTCCACACTGTGTCACATGTATCAATGAGAGATTAAGTTGATGTTTTCTCCTTTTTCAACCTTCTAGCTGCATGTGACTGTGGACCCCTTAAAATGCAGTTAGGGTGACTAACTGAATTTTCAATTATATCCAATTGTAATCCATGTATGTGTAAATTTTACAAGTCATATTTGATTCAATTTTTAGAAAACTTTGGAAAAGCATGTTTGGAAGAACAGGAGTATGAGTATCACATCTTTCAGTTTATTTTTTTTACAAATTCTAAATATCACCTACTTTCACTGAAAATTGGAGATTGAATTGAAACATGTTTTACATGTAAAGCACACACCAGATTTTGACAAGCTTTTTAGAAAGGAAGAATACATGTTGAAATAACATTTTGTACAAATTTGGGTTAAATAAATTATTAAATTAGTCACATCTGCTTCTTTTTATGTTTCTTTAAATGTGGCTTTATTATTTTATTTTACACATGTGGCTGTCACTCTATTTCTCTTGGGCAGACAGCACTGCTTTACCTCTGCCACACAGAATTATTTATAATCAGAAGGACTGTGACAGCTATTAAATAGCTCCTGTTTTCCTCTGAAATTATTTTCTTATTTACAATCCATGTCTTTCCATGAAGTTCATCTATGGAAGCAATTCTCAAAACCCACAGTGACTTACAGAGTTAAATAAATATGTTCATTTTAAAAATTTTGTTTTGGGGGCACCTGGATGGCTCAGTCGCTTAAGCGTCTGCCTTTTGCTCAGGTCATGATCTCAGGGTCCTGGGATCGAGACCCCCATCAGGCTCCCTGCTCAGTGGGGAGCCTGCTTCTCCCTCTGCCTCTGTCCCTCCCCACCACTCAAGCTCTCCGAAATAAAAAAATAAAATCTTTTTAAAAAATTAAATTAAATTAAATTTTGTTTTCTATACCACATGAACTGTGGTCATGAGGTCATGTGGCTCAAAGACACTGCTGGGAAGATAGAATGGGGTTTCTTTCTGGAAGATGGAAGACAGGAAATGGGAAAATGAGCTGGGATGACAGAAAGAAAAAGATGGTGCTGAAATAGGGAGGAAAAAGATTAAAGATTAAGATAGCATGCATTATTTGTATTTTTATACAAATGATATACCTCTTGCATTCTTATGGTATTCTTGAGAAATTTGCATTTATATAAGAAAATTCTACTTCAAAGATTTCATTGATGAATATTTCCTTCTTGTCTAATACAGGAGTGATAAATGATATAAATGTGATACAGAAATGTTTCTCATTTCATTCCATCTAATAGATACAAATAAAGAGACAGATAATTCCAAGATAATATTATCCATGAAAAATGCGACCCTCAGGTCCTATTGTAAAGAAAAATTGTCCATTGAATTACCCTTGTTTGGTACAAGCCAAACATCTTGATAGGCATCTTCATAAGAATGGAAAGCTGGATGAGGGAGGAGGGAGGAAGGAAGGAAGAGGACTAGATGGGGGGGCAGTGGGGGAGTGGAAAGGGGACAGGAGGTAGGGCGGGGAGCGGGGGAGGAAGGTTAGGGGGAAGCAGGGGGAGGAACAGTAACAAACATGAACTGAGCACTTAAAAGGCACAAGGCACTGCTCCCAATGCTCTCCACGTACTTCACAAAGTAGGATATTACTGTTACTCTCTCTTTTTTCATGAGAAAACTGGAATGGAAAAGTTAAGGACTTACTCCAAAGTCACACAAGTACTAAGTAATAAGGAGGATCTGGTTTGATTGTAAAATGTGCAGATTTTCATCAACTCTGCAGAGCTTCGAAACTCATAGGTAGAGAGCCTGCCAACTCTTAGGTAGAAGATAGTGGGCCAATATAATTTTCATTATACAACTTTTTTTAAGATTTTATTTATTTATTTGAGAGAAAGAGAGAAAATGAGAGAGAGAGACAGAGAGAGTGAGAGAACACAAACAGGGGGAGCAGCAGAGGGAGAGGGAGCAGACTACCCACTGAGCCAGGAGCCCGATGAGGGTCTTATCCCAGGACCCTCAGATCATGACCTGAGCTGAAAGCAGACGCTTCACCAACTGAACCACCCAGGTGTCCCCTGTTATTTATCTTTTGATGTTTTTCATAATGGTAATGATCCTTCCACTTATTAATTCAAAATATGAACTAAATGATGGTCATATCTATAATCTCATGTGGGCACTGAAAATTTAAACACAAACACATCATCAATGGTCATACCTTTTTGTACCTGGTTTTCATGGTATCCATTTTTTCTTTAAAAAAAGGGAAAAGAAAAAAGAACAGATTTAGCATAAGCTGCTTCTTCATCACAGTGAGTTTTTGTTGTAGTTGTTTCTTTATTCTAGCTGTTATTCCCTATTTTTATCCTATGTATACTGGTTGCCAAGGCATACAAACATATTTTTAAAAAGTATATAAAAGTATCTGTTATAGGAGAAGGGCTGGCTGGCATTTGCTAGTTCTCACTCACACACAGGCATGCACAAAGAAAGAATGTGTAAAATTAGTTGTCTAAAAAAAAAAAAAACAAAAAACAAAAAATCAGAAGAATGGCATGCTGGAAGAAATGAAGTCAGAACCTGGATTCCCGCTGTACTCCTGAAGGTGGCTGAACAACAGCGGTCTCAAAGATTTGCTTAGAAAATGGACTGATGAAAAAAAAAAGAAAGAAAGAAAATGGACTGATGGTCCCTTCTTCTCCCACCTAACTGGGTTCTTGTGAGTCATAAATAAAGTAACACATATTGAAATGGTCTACACAAGGCAACATTTTAGAAATACCGTGTTAGCATTAAGTCTTTAATTATGTTATTTCTAGTACCATCTTCCCCTCCCCTGTCTTTCTTTGGTCTTTAAAAGTGATTCTTCTGAAACCAATATGGTGTCAATTTCTTTCTTGCTTTCTTTTCTTTTTTTTTTTTTTTAAAGATTGTATTTATTTATTTGAGAACGAGAAAACACAAGCAGGGGGAGCAGTAGAGGGAGACAAAAAAGCAGGCTCCCTGCTGAGCAGGAAGCCTCATGTAGGACTTGATCCCAGGACTGGAGAATCCCAGGGGATCATGACCTGAGCTGAAGGCAGACACTTAACAGACTGAGCCACTCAGGTGCCTCATAACATTAATTTCTAATTCAAGTCTGCCCCCGGGGCTCCCGGGAAGCCTGATGTTTCCCCAGCCAGCACTTCTTCCTTTGTCCTCAAGTGGGTGCATGTGGTGTTGAATTATAGATCTCCAACACTAAATGTAGTTTCTGGTATGGTGAATCCCCCACACATGTTTTTAGAATGAATGAACAAATGGATTCTGGAATATTTCCAAGAAATAACTCCCATGGGTTGAATTGGAAAAGAAATCCAATCCTATGCATCGATCTTTCATCGTGTGAAGAAGCCAGAGGGTGAAACTACAGGAAAATAAAAAGGGTATCTCACACATGGAAATGTGTGCATTGAAGAAGCAATTTTGGCAACACACAAACTATAATTTTCATTAATCACACACGTATGTGTTGACTCCCAGCTAGGTAGAAGGTACTATTCTCCTCTGCTAAGAGCCAGAAGATAGCACAAGGAAGATGTATCCCATTTTCAAAGAGTAGTAGATAATATATACTAGTGTTCAACCAATTATTTCTGCGCAGATAATTGATGATATTTGTGATTGGAAATGACACTAGTAAAGCCCACGAAGCCTAGGATGGGGCAACCCAGATGATAACACATCTGTGAACCTGTCAGCTTGGTGATACATTTCATCAGTGCTTAGTAGTTTTTTTTTTTTTAATACTATACAGCAAAATATGTGTCATCCAAAAAAAATCCAGTGTTAGTGAAACATATGCCTGTCTCATAAGGCAATATACAAATAGACTCAGTGCTTCTTAAATCAAATCTGATGTTTGACTGAAAATACCTCCAAGCTAAATTATTACACGTCATTCTGTTGATACCTTATTTCAAAAATTACCCAGCAAATAACAGTCAGTCAAAATGTGTTGTGTTTTTATCATTTTCAATAAATTCTTATACAATAAATAAAAATTTATTAAATAAAAATTATGTAAAATACATAATGCAAATAACATTATTTATTAGAAAATAAAAAAGCTGACTCTGCTCTTTTAATGTTACTATGGGTTCTAAGTATTCAATAAAACTAAAAATCACCATTACCGTTCTTGAAACTAGGTTATCAGGAAACAAGGGCAAATGGCATTGCAGAACAACTTGAGAGGTTTGAGGAGTTTTTTGTGTGTTTGTTTTTTGCTTTTTAGCTTGATTCTAGACATTCAATGTCTTCTACTAAAGATGCCAATTAAACTGCAAATCAAATACATCAGATTCTCTACAAAATAGCGCAGGTCAAGTGCAAACTTTTCAATCAACTTTAAAATAATTCTATTAGAAAAGTGACCAGCAAAAGAAAAAAGAAAGGAAGGAAGAGAGAAAGAAGGCAAGTGTATGTGGGGAGGTCCACAGGGCGCTGTGACCCCACACTGACAAGAACGTCACCATAACTCCCACTTGAGCACCTGAAGAACAGGAGAGTTTTACCTCACCTTCAGTGGTGATATCTTACACATCACAACAATCTCATAATGATGTGCCCTCAGAACAAGGTAACCTCAATGCTTTGGCAAAAGAATATTAATTCTTCTTCAAACAACATTTAAAATAAGTTATAGCAGATGTATTTATAACAAGAATTTTTAATTCACTGATGCATAAATGAAATAAATGATGAGAGTCTTCTAGCAAGTCAGGTTGTTACCCTGTCATAACATTTTGGCAGTGATGAGTTCTGAGGGGCCAACAGCTGATATTGCACATAGGTGTTCCTGGAGGAACCCATGACATTTGGCTGGGCTTTCACTGTGATTCCTCCAGTCCAGGCCCTGCCGTGCACCTCAGACCATGTGTGGAATATTCCTTATGGAATCAGCACCCATCCTGGTGGCTGCCTGTACTGTCATTCATGAGAGCACCTGGGAGCTCTTGTTTTGCTCAACAAGACAGTGGTAGGTGGTGAATACATCTCTGTGCTAGACTATTCTTTGTCTTTGGGATGTACTTTACAAACAGATAATTATTTGCAGAATGAGAGCAGCTAAATAAGAACACACACACAATAAAGAGAAAATGTGGTGTTAAGAGATAACGTTTGTGATTTTTGAGTACCAACTTTATAATTTAGAGTACTCTCTCATGTACTTCTGTTCTATGATAATACTAGGAGTACATGAGAGATTAAATTTTTTTTAAAAAACATATTTTGTAAGCACCAAACTATACCTAATATGGCACTTTCTGTTCAATGTTAGAAATACTTTTGCAAAATTATTGAGTATTACATAGACTCCTATCATAAACAGTGGTATCTCCGTGATAGAGGAACTACATCTTACTTGTGTTTGCTCAGTGGCAAATGCCTAGTACTTAATAATCACACAATAAATGCTTGACGATTTTTGTATTAATTTTTGTACAAACAAGAATACATATTCACGAAAAAGATAGCGGAAACCAGTAAAATATTTGAAACATTTTGTGTTCTATTGGGAAAGCAATTGGCACAAATACTGATAGGCATCTGTCATGTCTGTTTCCTTGACTCGACTTCACCCTTGGGAATAAAAACACAATTTTCTGAGCCTCATACACCAACAATAGTCTAAAGCAATAGAAAACCGAAAAGAGTCAGTTTATCATAATAGTCTTAATTGAAAGAGTCTGAATAGAAAGGTTAAGTCTGATTTCAAGTTTTATAAATAACAGGTTATGTTAAAAGAGTCAACCTGGATTTTTTATCAAATGATTATAACATTAGAATAAATCTGATGAACAATTTCATTTTCCCAAAGAGACATAGGACAAGTGAGCCTGTTTCTGGATGATTACTGCAATTGATCAAATCTTAGTAGAGTTTAGACCATCCTAGTTTTTACAGAGTGGCCTTTAGCCCAGCTGTTGACATCATCTATCCACTTCCTCTTGCCTACAAAGTCTAAGACAAAGTCTTCCTAAGAGCTGTTGAGCTGGAGAATTTCACATTTGTCTTTGCTTTCCCTTGTGTGTCTGGACGTACGCTAGAAGCTTTTCAGAATAATCTAACCTGCTTTCACTTTAGATCTTTTCCAAAAAAGGTAAGTTACCTGATGACTTGAGCACATTCGCAATTCTTAGTAGATGCTTCCCAAAACAGAATTAGCTGCTTTAGACATTTCAGTTACTATAATTTTATGAAACATTAGTGTTAGGATTCTTTTGCTTATCGTTTATAAGCAGAGATGAACGCTACAAGAAAACATCCATTATTTTGTTATACAAGTCTTCCCCTGCCATTTTATCCAAAACAAAAAAATCTGACTGGATATTTACTATTTGGTTTCATATTGCCAAGTTATGCCTTTCCCCCGAATATACAATTAGGCCCTCCAATAGCCTCTAACCATCCTTCCAGCAGATCCTGTTTGCACAGTTGGTACGTTGTCAGTGTCAAGATATAAAGAATGGATATCACTTTTCCAAAACACAGATTATCTGTAGCAGCAGGTGTTTGGAGAGATAAGTTGTCCTTCGTACAAAGATGCATTTTTTTTTTTTTTTTTGCTTAAGAAGTTGGTAGGGTCTCATATCACAGCAGTAGATCCAAGAACAGCTGATAAAATTTGAATACTGCAGATGCATAGTATCTTGTAGAAATTTATAAAATATAGTATTTGTCTCTAGGTGCAGGGACAATTAAAATTTATCATATTAGTGTCTTTGGACACACCTAGATCATGGCTATTCTTCTTGCTGATGAGTTCTGGACCGTCACTTACAGAAAGTGGAAAGATTAATTTGTTCCCTCAGTCTGTGTCTTTTTGGACCCTATGAGCTCTTCCTCCCATAAAAACAGAGCTACAGGGAAGAGAAGGCATCCTAAAGTGTGCACTTGCCTTCTGAGTGTGCGGTGACCTTGGCCACGTCAGCCCATGTTGTTCTAATATTCTTGATTGTCCACTGCCCTCACTTACGACCCTGACATGTGGCCAAGTAAATGCTTTGGAACACATGTACACAAGCCCAGAGTTTTCCCCACTACACTTGGTAGCATATGTTCAGATTGTTTAACATTTTATATCCTGGTTCTGACTTTCACCCTCTTGAACGTGATTTCTAAACCACCTCATAGGACTGGTCAATGTCCTTCTTTCGACTTTATTCCCTTGGTTCATGGATCCCATAACCAAACTGATATTCCATCATCAACGATAAGATAAAGTCCAAACATGTATAGCTCACCACATCCATTGCATCCCTACCTTTCTGGAGGGAGATCTATGAATTGCAACAACAAAAGTTGCTTTATAAGACTAGAGAAGGTGAGATGAAGGAAGGCAGAGATGGGCATTCCAAGGGTCTCCTCTATTCCAGGAAGTAAGTGGAATATGAGGAACACATGGGGACTATTCCCATACCCACCACAGATCTAAGTATGTTATGTAAAAGGAGAATATTGTTGTATTTTCAGACAAGAGAGACAAACACAGACATAAACACACTGAAATAGTTTACCATCTAAGAAGGATTCTAAGAAGAGGTGTAGTATATAAATATCACAAACTGTGCATGTTTGGTACAGGCAATGAACTTGTGTTCAACAAGTCATAGAAAATACCCCCAAAACATTTTTGACTTCTGTTGGGTCTTTGTGGGATTTATTAATGAGTGATGATTCCTGCAACATCATTATCTTTGTGATAGCAGATGTGAGAAGTATACTGTATAAAGATGATTTGAAAGCTGATCAGAAGATAAAGCATTCTCTATCATGAAAATAAGTTAAAGTCATAGAGGCTTGATTCTCAAAGTGTGGTCTGGGTGCCCCCAGGGAGTCCCTGAGATACTTTCAGAAGTCTCTCAAATCAAAACTGCTATCATAACAATATTAACATGCTATCTGCCCCTTTCTCATTCTCTCAAGAGTACACGATGCACTTTTTACCAAAAGCTCTACTGTGTATAATACTACAACAGATCAAATGCAAAAGCAGCTATGACTAATCTGCCTTCTATGAAACCAGGCAGTAAGTACATTGTCCACATAGAAATCAATGCTACACCTCCTACTAAATTGCTTTTGCTTTGGGAAAAGCTATTTTCTTAACAATGTGTTATTTCTTTTTTTTCCAAGTAAAGAACAATGTGTTATGTCTTAAAAATATGTTATTAATAATAATGTTCAATGGAATACTGTTATTTTTAAATTAATGAATAAACATTTAAGAATGCTCAGCCTTCATTTTTGAAAAGTTACATAAAAATTACATAAGCAAAAACTCTTTGGGTCAGAGCTTACAGATATAGCAAAAATACACAAAACCAAAACAGGATACCCAATTATATTTGAGTTACACATAAACAAAAAATGTTTTGAGTTTAAGTATGTCCCATGAAATATTTCACAATCCTAATTTAGGGGTCTTAAACATTTTTCAGAGTATCAGGTTGCCCTGACACCAAAGGTTTGGGAATTACTGCCACAAAAAACATTGATGTGTAGACTGTAAATAGAAATTAAAACCTGCATGCAAGTTCTGCATTTCCAGCAAGGTTGATGTCCTTGCTGCAGCTCGCTGCCATGCTCTGCTCAATCCATGCATCACTCAGATTCCAATGAATGCATTATTGATAATTTGCTTTAGCTCCAATGCCATCTTATCCTATTTCCTCTTCGCAAACCAGTAAGTGAGGCTCATCCATCCCACTGCACAGAAACTGTGGCTGAAGCAAGAAAGTAATACACAAGACAAGGCAGAACCAGAATCAGACCATGTCCCCTGACCTCAAGACGTGGGATTCAGTTCACCGCCTGTCCACTCCCTGTTGGTCTCTGGTCAACTTACATGGACTGCATGACATCCTGCGTTATTTATTTACTTTTTGTTATTACCTGTAGAACCAGTGGACAAAACCTCGTTGAATAATCACAAGCAGGATGGAGATGCACCGGTAGACACGGTGAGTAGACAAGTCTCTGCAGGATCTGTGCCCAAACTTATTGTCACACAATCAGTGTCACTAGAGTTGATTTGCCATTTTTAGCCACCTTGATAGATGATCTCCTTACAGGCCCTGTGACAATCCATTAATTAAAACAACAAAAGTAACCAAACCAGATGTGCTGTGGGATTTATTCAGGTCATCCTAGAAGCTGCAAGAGTCAGAATCCATAGCTTTTATCTTGTGGACGGGAAAGAGCAGCGGTCTTGGAGCAGGAAGGTTTGGGGGGAGTCTTGTCTCTATCCACTGCCAGCCGTGAGCCCTTCGGCAGCTCTGTTTTCTCAGGTATGTAATAAACATAACATTACCAGCCCCACGGACCTCAGCAAGTTGGTATGAGGACATAATTAAATATACAAGTGTTTGTGAAATGTAAAGCTCTGGATAAATGTAATAAGCTCATGTTACACTAAAACTGGGGATATCCTGTCTTTCTTATTTTCAGAAAGAGGTAACACATTTCTCTCTTACTGACATAGTAGCCAACAATTTATTTTCTAATACCCACTGTTTATTTTTTTAAGAGTTGATATTTTTAGAGCCATTTTAGGCTCACAGATAAAATTGAGAGGAAGACACAGAGCTTTCCCATATGTTCTCCTCACCATCCCCAGGCACAGCCTCCCCCACCATGCATATCCCGCACCAGAAGGTGAACCCACATGACCACGTCACAATCACCAGGAGCCAATCATTTATTTACTTATGAACTCAGGGTTCACTCTTGGTGGTGGATGTCCTGTGGATTTGGGCAAATGTATAATGACATGTATCCATCACATGGTATCACACGCAGTAATTTCCCTGCTCTAAAAATCCTCTGTGCTCAGCATATTTGTCCCACTATTTTTAATATAAATCATATATTTATATTTATATTTTTAATATAAAACTTTAAAAGTCTATGAGGTGCCCAGCAAACCTGTAACATGCTCTCCACACCCGGGAGACACGGAGTCGTTGCTCTACCATGGAGTCCCCCCAGGCCTGCAACTCTACATGTCCTGCCCATCACCACTGTCCTTCCGAAATCCCCTGCCGGTCTCGGTAGGGCTTCAAGATCACCACGTCCTGAATGTCCTCACGGTGCCCCGCAGTAGCTCTGTGGTAGTTGTCTCACCTGTCGGGTGGAGTGCTACTGGTGGACATGTTGTCTCGCAGCGGTACTGGGCTAAGACTCCCAGCCCATCACATCTTCCCTCTTACACTGCACCAGGTGGTACTAGGCAGTATCTGCAGACTGACAGCCATTGCCACAATCTTCCTTCAGAGAGTCTCATCACCCCGCTAAGAAACCCTGTCCCGTTAGTGTCAGTCTCTGCTCCCTTTCCCCACCAGACCCTGGCAACCATGGCCTTTTTCTCTTGATGGATTTGCCAGGTACATATAGATCAGATAAACGGAACCATAGCGTATGTGACATTTGTAACTGGCTTCTTTCAATGAGCATAACATTTTAAAGGTATTCCCATATTGTGGCATGTATCAGTCCTTCATTCCTTCTTCCTATGTTATTTTATTTATTTATTTATTTATTTATTTATTTATTTATTTATTTTTAAAGATTTTATTTATTTATTTGACAGAGAGAGAGATAGTGAGAGCAGGAACACAAGCAGGGGGAGCGGGAGAGGGAGAAGCAGGCTCCCCGCAGAGCAGGGAGCCCGATGTGGGGCTCGATCCCAGGACCCTGGGATCATGACCTGAGCCGAAGGCAGACGCTTAACGACTGAGCCACTCAGGCGCCCAAGATTTTATTTATTTGAGAGCAAGAGAGCATGAGCAGGGGGAGCAGCAGAGGGAGAGGGAGAAGCAGGCTTCCCACTGAGCAGGGAGACCGACATGCAGCTCAATCCCAGGACCCTGAGATCATGACCTGAGCCCAAGGCAGACGCTTAACCAATTGAGCTACCCAGGTGCCCCTCCTTTTCTGTACTTAAAACATTTACATCGTTCAATGGTGTCTCAAGAAGCCAGGCTTTGGTAGAGACCATTGCTTGCTCCAAAATACCATGTTTAGGAAAGCAGACTGTCATTACCCAAAGTCAAGTCTTATAGAATGTTCAGTTAATTCATTCGGAAAGGTATGTGTTTTTGATCATGGAGCTTCAGGGTGCATCTCCTCAGGATGCTGAGGTAAAAGAAGGCTCCGTTTTCTGGTTATCCACATGAGCTGACTTTTGCTAATATTCCCATTCCTGAAGAATATATCTAGAGGTCTTATGTGAAGATAGTACTTGTGGGAATTTTTTCCTGGTTTACCTAAAACAAGTAGCAAGTCTGGAAAGCAGATGTTAAGGAAGAAAACCCAACTACAGGTGATTATCTGGCAGGAGCTGAAATGGTCTCCTAGCGAGTACACCACAGGTTCAAAGGAGAAAAATCCTCTAAATATTTACAAAGTATTCACAGATGAAAAACCGAAAAGACAACAGAATGAGCAATAGTATTATACTTGGTCACTTTAACAAAAGTGATCTGTAATTTCTCTGGGTTTCATTATGAAATACATTTCTATTTATATAATCCCTCTTGATTATACACTTCTAGAGGGCAGATTTGTCAGTTTGAATATATGAAATGTGTCGGTGAACCAACCAATCTCCCGCTCTATGGAAATTTAAATTTGAGGGATGTATAAGGACTGGATTAAAAGGATTAGATAGATAATTACTATAATCTATATAATGAACTTAATCTATCATTAAGCTATCTTAATGATGTTGGTCAGGACTTTTGAGCTGAAACAACACAGAAAGAGCAGGGATTCAGTAGAAAACAATTAATTGGTCACACCTGATATCTCAGATGTCATCCTGATTTATACAAATTTTCTTTATTCCCACGTTCTAGTGTATTTTTAAACAACCATATTTTTACTGTAAAAGCCAGCCTTTCCATGAATGATTAATCAGGTAAAACTTCACCTTCACACACTGGCCTTCATTCTCTTACCAGCTTCTGTACTACCTGGTTCTGTATTGTTTTCTTCCTTACAGGACAACATTGAAAAGTATATGATGTAGTGAAATCTAGCTAGGTTATATAAAGAAATGCTTGAAATACCATTACTTTTGAGAATAACTATATTTTACTTTTTAATTGGTTTCTCTGATTTTTATAAAATGTAATTGCAATTTACTTATCTGTTGAAAAATTAAGCTTGCATTAATACCTTTATCTGTATTTATACTGAAAATCAATCATAAATAATAAAAAATTCTCCAAAAATAATAGTCACAAGTAATCAAAAATATTCTCCAAAATCCCCCAAATTTGCAATTTGACTCTATTGAGGTAGGAACATCCAATAGTCAGAACAAATTGGGGGGAGAGAATCATTTATTTGTGTTCTTGAATAATCCTGTTCATTTTTTTGCCAAAGCCCTGAATTCAGCCATTTCCAAGGTGCCCTGATCCCTTTGCATAGAAAATGGTATTCAGAGACAATAATCTGGAGGCCAGGAGTGCTCCTGTCAATGGGTTATTATTCCTAGGCCTTTTCAGTAGAACTATAGAAAGTATATATTTATTTATTTTTATTTATTTATTTTTATTATTTTTTAAAGATTTATTTATTTATTTGACAGAGAGACACAGCGAGGGCAGGAACACAAGCAGGGGAGTGGGAGAGGGAGAAGCAGGCTTCCCACCAAGCAGGGAGCCCGATGCAGGGCTCGATCCCAGGACCCCGGCATCACGACCTGAGCTGAAGGCAGACGCTTAACGACTGAGCCACCCAGGCGCCCCGAAAGTATATTTTTAAAGGAAGTGTATCATGAGTTCATCCTTACACTTCCAATTCAAATGTAGGATTACTGAGTTTTACTGTTTTCAATTTTATACTTATACTAAGAATCAAGAAACTTGGATTTTAACAATATTAACTTAATTACTTGTTTCACATTAAAGATACATAAACAAAAGTCTCAATACCAATGTGAAAATTATTATTAATATTTTCAAGAGTTGAAAATTTCTTCAAGGTCTTTTTATTTGGGGGGGTTATGCTCCAGTATATCAGCAAATCTAATTACTATATTTATAACTCACTGGACATGATTCTTTTCTATACGAGTAAGCCCCCAACTTGACAAAGAGTTGTTTTTTGTTTTTTTAAGATTTTATTTGTTTGACAGAGAGATAGGGAGAGAGCACAAGCAGGGGGAGCAGCAGAGGCAGAGGGAGAATCAGGCTTCCTGCTGAGCAAGGAGCCCGATGCAGGGCTCGATTCCAGGACCCTGGGATCATGACCTGAGCCGAAGGCAGATGCTTAACTGACTGAGCCTCACAGGCGTCCCTAACTAGGTTTTGTTTGTTTCCCCATCTTTTTTGTTTTCTCTTAACCAATCTTGACTATTACTGGAGAGTATATATAGAAATGTCACCTTCTTTTTATAGCCACATCCTGTAAACTGCAGTCCTTTTATCGTATTTCACTGTGGGATCATGACCTGGTACTGGTTCCACAGGTGGATATTTAGGGGACATTCAGGTTATTTATTTATATCTCGCTATCATAAATCATGCTGGGATGACAGCCTGGGTATATATCACTACTGCTTTCACCAATTATATTTTGTGGAATGGATTCCCAGAAGTTAGTTTCTGGTGTCAGAACATGACGATTATGTAAATTTACTAAATGCTGCCAAATTTCTTTTTATAGGGGGTGTGGAACTTATCATTCTCAACAATGTGTGAGAAGGCCAGTCTTTCCAGAATCTCACCAGCAGATGCCATTGTCAAACTTTGTATTTTTCAAATTAAATATGTGAGAAATGGCATGTCGTCATTTTAATTATGAATTAAATGATTTTATATGCCAGGAGTGGGTTATCTAAATGAGACTTGGTAATCAAACACACTTCAAAGAAAATGAAGAAAGAGAACATTTTAAAATGTGCATTCAAAATTGTGGTTTTATTATACTTTGGGCCCTATTGAACTTTTCAAAAATAAGACTATTATTTAGGCTTTATAATTCAAGGAAAATGTAATTTATTAAAATATATTTGAATTAGAGGAAACATCATGAATGCAACAGTTTTGTTTAAATAAAGTATATGGTACTTATACCTTTATGATGCTATATTGTTAAATGATGTAATGAATGCTTAAAAAGAAAGATTAGGTTAAGAAAATATGTCCAATTTCTGGAGGACAGTATTGTTTATAGTTTTTTTATTGCTATTCTTGTTATTATTAATGATACTATCATTTAGTATGTGGCTAAGACGTGTATATTCCAGAATCACTGTATGTGATCCCAGAGTAGTTTTTAGTTTACTCTGATTAAAAAATTAGCTTTGATGCAATATATGTTAAGAAAAAAAAAAAAGAAGAAGATAGCAGTAGGGGAAGAATGAAGGGGGCGGAATCGGAGGGGGAGACGAACCATGAGAGACGATGGACTCTGAGAAACAAACTGAGGGTTCTAGAGGGGAGGGGGGTGGGGGGATGGGTTAGCCTGGTGATGGGTATTAAAGAGGGCACGTTCTGCATGGAGCACTGGGTGTTATGCACAAACAATGAATCATGGAACACTACATCAAAAACTAATGATATAATATATGGTGATTAACATAACAATAAAAATATAAAAAATTAGCTTTGAGAATCCACTGAGGATTTTGTGGTCTTAGATTTTCCTGGCCCATTACTCTATACTATTTTATGAACATCTCAAGTTTGGTATTGATTTGTATTTCTTTCATTCTTGCTTGGGGATTCAATCAGATTGTGTTGAAGTATTGATCCTTCAGCAAAGCCATGGAAATATTGGAAAGAAAAGATACTTGGGCTTGACTCCGTGGGCTAGTATTAACATGCAAGGCTACATTTACCCAACAAAGTTATATATGATCCCAGTGAGAACAAGCCTTTTGCATTGCATTGACACATCACACAGGATTTAGAATGCTTATTTTCTCATTATTCTCTTTGTGAGGAAAGCCTTAAGTACAACTCACCCTGACAGACCAATTTGCTTCTAACATCTGTACTCATAGACAGATACCATGCTCCATAGTCACGGCTTTTCATTTGAACCATACTATTGAATGTAAATATAGCTGTCAATTGTCTCATAGTTGCAATAATTCTGAGAAATATTTGTGCTATATAACAACTATCTAAAGCAAAATGACCGAAAGCCTGTTCTATTATGTAGTCATTAGGTACAGGTATCTGATGGCTCCGGTGTCACCTGTAATTGGAGATGGTCCCATTTTCTCTGCCTTTTCCTTGTATTTCTTACCTTGATTTGCTCACAGTCCTTAATCTTCTCTAGTCCCTCTGATGAGTTCAATTTCTGATCCTACCACTTATACCACACATGTAATAGCCTCTCTAGGTTCCAGATCTTCTCTGAAGGTCAAAAACGAAGACAAAGCAATAACAACCCCTACCTGATGTCAGCCTTTGGGTTAGAACTTGTCAATCATCTGACCAGTTGATCCTCCAAGTAGTTTAGAGAAGTGATTTTACAGATAAGGCATTAGAGAATCAAAGAAGTAACCGGCTTCAGGTTGCTTAGCTGGCGAGAGCATAGAAAGGATTTTTGAAGGTACCTCTGTCAGTGACCAAAGATGCTTGTTACTTTTAAATAATATTTGAATCTAAAAATTTATATTGAATATAGAAAGCTTCACTTGCTCATCAAAATATGCTAAATCTGTCTTGAGCTCGAAACTTAGCTAAAATACATAAAGAATCTGCTCCCTTCTCAGTTATTATTGTCTTTATAACCAGTGGTAGGTGCCAAAAAAAATGTTTGGCATTTTTTTTTTCATTTAAGAAATGCTATATAATGACCTTTAGCTTAGCATATTCTCTGGAAGAAGCTAAAAATGGATTTTCTGTGAATTAGCATGCAATTTGAATGATTTTGCCGTGTTTCTGCACTTGAGGTTTGCCAGTGCCATAAGTCACCAGACATTAAATATTGTGTTGAGTTTTCACATGCAAAATTTCTGGAAGGTAGTATGCATATGTGAGTGTAAAATATAGCTTTTGAGACATTTTGAGACTAAATGGACTTAGAAATCTCTTTCACTAAGCCCATGGATCAGCAGTAATGTTTTTGGAGTGTGCCTATAGAAAAATCATTTCACCTGTGATGGGATTACATATTTAATCAGCCTCCAAACAACTCATTTTGAAATTATGTGAAAAAAATATTAGCAAGTAGCTTCCCCCCTCAACTCTTCTGCCACTGAAATCTTAATTTCATTAGCCTTGTGAAATGAGGTTAGCATAATATTTAGCAAACTTCACATGCTTTTTAACACTACACTGGCTTATAGTGTTAAAAGGGTCTGAGAAAAGGTGATCTGAAAAACCATAAGTACACAGTCAATATAAATGATTAAGTTATTGAGAATGTTGCTTATGAAGACTCACAGGGAAAAATAACCTCGCTCTTTCCTGAATTCTTGAGATCTTAGGGAGAAAGTGTTTTACCTGTAGTCATTTAATCTACAATATTTTAGGATACTTTCATTTTGGTTTCTTCCCAAAATGGGTTTAGGCTTATACTTATCAAAATTGAAATAGCTAGGATTCTAAAATAGACTGTGAAATATTTTTCTCAAACTCACTCTCTTTTCTGGGTCAACTTCTGCCTCAGGATATGGGCTGCAAAGAGAGGCTCGGAGTGCCAGAACCTCAGAGCTACTTTTCTGTTCCTTCTCCCTGTCCTAACCACCACCACCATTCAGATGTTGCCTGCAGATGCCACAGAGCTCTGAAGTAACACACCTGGCACTATTCCAACTCCTGGTTTGTCAAGTGTGAAGCTGAACATGCCTTGGGCTTCTTTCTTACTCTCTCATCCTCCAAACCCATTTAGCAGACACTACCCATAGATGCTACTGACAGTTTGCTAATTTTTATCTCACACTCTCCATTTCTTGGTCATTAATGCAGGTCAAGCTTCAATTAATTAGTATTAAGGTCACCCAACACTTCTGTCTCCCTCAGATTAGTGGCACATTAACAATCTACACACAAGTTTCTAAGTTCTAACTGTTGGACTTATATGAATTTTCTGCCCAAGAATCTCCAATAACTTTATATTGTCTACCTAGTACCATGAAACTCCTTCCCCTGAAAACCCAAGTCATTCACAATCTGGGTTAGTTGGGGATTTTCAATTCTATCTCTTCCCAAACTCTCTCCAGCCAAATTAGACTACTCACCTCCATTTTCTGTAAATGTTCTTCTGGGCTTTATTCTCCCTAAATATGTTTGTTGATTTTATTCCATGGTTTCTTTCTTTTTTTATTATTATTAAGAATATGCACATTTAGTGAGCTTGGGAAGATGGCAGAGTGGGAGGACCCTGAGCTCACCCCATTCCACATTTTCAACTAGCTATCATCCACATCCAAGTCAATAAACCAGAGAGCAATCCAAAGACTAGAAGAACAAACTCCACAACTAAATTTAGAGAAGAAGCTGCATTTTGGAATATTAGGAAAGTCAGAAAGGTGGAGAGAGGCTGCCCATAGGAGGGAGGGAGCTGGATGCCCAGAGAAGGCAGAGAAATGGGCCCTCACATGAGGGAGCTCCCAAGGGCAAGACTAATCCACATAACATTTTGTTTTAAAAATCAGAGGGGCTGGGCGCCTAGGTGGCTCAGTTGGTTAAGCAACTGCCTTTGTCTCAGGTCATGATACTGGAGTCCCAGGACTGAGTTCTGCATCAAGCTCCCTGCTCAGCAGGGAGTCTGCTTCTCCCTCTGACCCTCCCCCCTCTTGTGCTCTCTCTCTCTCATTCTCTCTCTCTCAAATAAATAAATTTTAAAAAATCTTAAAAAAAATAAATTAAAAAAAAAAAACAGCAGGGTTGAATTCTATAAGTTTGTAAAACCAGTGGGACTTGGAGCTTGGAGCTTTAAAAGTCAGCTGACTCAGCACGGAGTCAGCCAGGAGGGCGAGTGATGGCCGGGTCACCACCCTTAAAAAGATAGCATCTTTTATAGAGAGGCAACAAAACATGGCAGCAAAAAATGCCAAGGGCAAATGGGAGACATATCTAATTGTACTGATTTCAGAGTGCACTGAAAGACTTCTCCAAAAATGAGGGAGCTGGCAGGGGCCATTTTCTTCTCCTGCACTCCAGCATAAACACTGGGTCATCTGCAGGATGTGGGGATCGACAGACACTTGCTACCTAACCAGTGAGCAGTGAGTGAGCCATGCCTACAAGTTCTCCTGTGGACTAGCCCACTCCAAGCCTGCTAACCTCAACCCTGGGCTCAGCTCAAAATTTTTTAAAGAGCATATGTGCCCTACCCCCCCACTGGGGACACAGCTGTTGCAGCCAGCTTTGCCCAGATGCCACATTGCAGCCAGCCACTGTGCCCGCAGCCACCTTCATGCATCAGACCCAGCCCTCTCAGCCATTGCAGTGTGCTGTGCCCAGCGTTGCACACTAGGCATGCAGCCCCAAGCCACTAAAGCACTTCAGTGATCCAGCATAGGACTAGTGGCCCAGTATAAATTTTGCTACCCACTGCCCAGTTCCCAAGTTCCCCTGTAGGCATGTCCCTCAGAGCTGGCCTGCCTGGTTCCCACTAACAACACAGAGAGTAAGCACAGCCCAAAACAGGCAGAGAGTCAGTGCAGACCATTGAACTGAAAGGAAAAGTGACTCAAACACAACAGCAGGGAATAAGCAACATACATAGGATACTCTCCTAAATTGCCAGGTTCTTGTGAACAGGGGACACTGCACTGAAGTGTCCTCTAGGACCTCTTCTTCATAAAGTCACTACTTTCAAGAGCAGAATACACAGCTGACTTATTAACATATAGAAACAGACACAAAGAAATAGACAAAATGAGAAGACAGAGAAATTAATCCCAAATGAAAGAACAGGACAAGGCCACAGCCAGAGATCTACGTGAAACAAATATAAATATCATGCCTGGCAGAAAATTTAAAGCAAGTCTCATAAGGATGCTCACTGGACTTGAGAAAAGAGTGGAAGACCTGAGTGAGACCCTTAGCACAGAGATAAGGAATACTATAGCAGAGATAAAGTGCTCAATAAATGAAAAAGAAACATGCTTGGTGGAATGAACAGCACACTGGAAGAAGAAAAGGAATGAATTAGTGACCTAGAAGACAGAGTAATGGAAAGTAATCAAGCTGAACAAGAGAGAAAAAATATTATGCAAAATGAGAATAGACTTAGGTAACTCAATGACTCCATCAACCATAATAACATTTGCATTATAGGAGTCCCAGAAGAGAAAAGTGGGCAGAAAATTTATTTGAAGAAATGTAGGTGAAAACTTTCCTAATCTGTGAAAGAAAACAGAGATCCAGATGCAGGAGGTACAGAGAACTCCCATCAAAATCAACAAAAGCAGAACCACACCAAGACATATTGTAATTAAATTGGCAAAATATAGTGATAAATTTATTTATTTTATTTTATTTTTTTAAAGATTTTATTTATTTATTTGAGAGAGAGAGAATGAGAGAGAGCACGAGAGGGGGGAGGGTCA
The DNA here is from genome assembly GCF_054177405.1 of Leptonychotes weddellii. Taxonomy (NCBI): domain Eukaryota; kingdom Metazoa; phylum Chordata; class Mammalia; order Carnivora; family Phocidae; genus Leptonychotes; species Leptonychotes weddellii. The sequence goes on from NC_138370.1 coordinate 3,130,162, forward strand.
GAGGGAGAAGCAGACTCCCTGCCGAGCAGGGAGCCTGATGCGGGACTCGATCCAGGGACTCCAGGATCATGACCTGAGCCGAAGGCAGTCGCTTAACCAACTCAGCCACCCAGGCACCCTACAGTGATAAATTTAAAAGCACCAACACAGAACAAGACAGTAACTTACAAGGGAAAACCCAAAAGTCTAGCAGGAGATTTTTCAATGGAAACTTTGCAAAACAGGAGGGAGGGGCTTGATATATTCAAAGAGCTGAAGGGGAAAAATCTGTAGCCAAGAATGCTCCATCTAGCAAGGCTTTCATTCAGAATAGAAGGAGAGATAAAGGGTTTCCCAGACAAACAGAAATTAAGAGTCCATGACCACTAAACCAGTCCTGCAAGAAATATTAAAAAGGACTCTCTGAGTGGAAAGAAGAGACCAAAAGTGACAGTATATAGGTAGGAAGCACAAAAGAAGTAAAAATGAATATTACTGTAAAAAATCAGTCAAGGAACTCACAAAATAAATGGTTGTAAAATATGACAACATATACCTAAAACGTGAGGTGGAGAGGAGTAAAGAATGCATTCAAACTTCAATGACCGTCAATTTAAAATAAACTGCTCTATGCAGAAGAGCTTAAATACAAACTGAATGGTAGCCGTGTGTCAAAAATCACTATAAATATGCAAAGAAGAATGAGAAAGAAATCCAAATAAATCACCAAAGAAAATCAGAAAACCATGAATGAGGGAAAGATGGGATCAGACAAAATCTTCAGAAACAACCATGAAACAAATAATAAAATGACAAATACATATCTATCAATAATTACTTTAAAGGTAAATGGACTAAACATTCCATTCAAAAACCACAGGGTAACAAAATGGATTAAAAAAAAAAAAACACCCATCTATATGCTGCCAGAGACTAAATTTAGACCCAAAGACACCTGCAGATGACAGTGAGGGGGTGGACAACATCTATCATGCAAAAGGATATCAAAAGAAAGCTGGAGTAGCAGTACGTATTTCAGACAAGATAGACATTAAAATAGACTGTAACAAGAGACAAAGAAGGGCACTATCTAATAATAAAGGAGACAATCCAAGATGAAGATATAACAAAGGTAAATATTTATGTACCCAACATAGGAGCAAACAAATACATAAAATGGTTAGTAACAAACATAAAGGAACTAATCAATAATAGTACAATAATAGTAGGGGATTGTAACATCCCACTTATATCAATACATAGATAATCAGAACTGAAAATCAACAAGGAAACAATGACTTTGAATGACACACTGGACCAGATGGACTTAATAGATATATTCAGAACATTCCCGCCTAAAACAGCAGAATACACATTCAAGAGCACACTGAATATTCTCCAGATCACATATTAGTCCACAAAACAGGCATCAACAAATTCAAGAATCAAAGTCCTACCATGCATTTTTCTGACCACAGTGCTATGAAAATAGAAGACGACCACAAAAAAAAAAAAAAAAAAGAAAGAAAGAAAGACCACAAATACTTGGAGATTAGACAACATGCTACTAAATAATGAATGGGTCAATAAGGAAATCAAGGAAGAAATACAAAAGTATATGGAAACAAATGAAATCACAACAGTCCAATACCTTTGGGATGCAGCAAAATGGTCCAAAGAGGACAGTATATAACAATACAGTCCTACCTCAAGAAAAAAAAATCTCAAAAAACCTGACATTACACCTAAAGGAGATAGAAAAAGAACAACAAACCAAACATAAAGCCAGCAGAAAGAAGGTAATAATAAAGATTAGAGCAGAAGTAAATTATATGGAGACTAAAAAAGAGAACTGATCAATGAAATCAGGAGGTGATTCTTTGAAAAAAAAAATCAATAAAATTGATAAACATCTAGCCAGACTTCTCAAGAAAGAAATGAGGATCCAAATAAATAAAATTACAAATGAGAGAGGAGAGATCACATCCAACACCACAGAAATAGAAACAACTGTAAGAGAATATTATGAAAAATTATTTTCCAAAAAATTGAACAACCTAGAAGAAATGGATAAATTCCTAGACACACATATATCACCAAAAGTGAAACAGGAAAAAATAGAAAATTTGAACAGACTGATAACCAGCAAAGAAATGGAATCAGTAATAAAAAATCCCCCAACAAAAAAAAGTCCAGGGCCAGATGGCTTCACAGGTGAATCTACCAAACAGTTAAAGAATTAATACCTATTCTTCTCAAACTAATCCAAAAAATAGAAAAGGATGAAAAACTTCCAGATTCATTCTATGAGGCCAGCATTACCCTGATGCCAAAAACAGATAAAGGCACCACTGAAAAGGAGAACTACAGGATAATATCCCTGATGAAGACAGATGCAAAAATCTGCAACAAAATACTAGCAAACCCAATCCAACAATATGTTAAAAAAAATCATGCACAACAATCAAGTGGGATTTATTCCTGGGTTGAAAGGATAGTTCAATATCTGCAAATTGATCAATATGATATATCACATGAAGAAGAAGAAGGATAAGAACCATATGATCATTTCAATAGATACAGAAAAATCATTTGATAAAGTACAACATCCATTCATGATAAAAACTCTCAACAAAGTAGGTTTAAAGGGAACATACCTCCACACAATAAGGCCATATATGAAAAACCCATAGCTAATGTCATCCTCAATGGAGAAAAACTGAGAGCTTTTTCCCTAAGGTCAGGAACAAGACAAGGATGTTCACTCTCACCACTTTCATTCAACATAGTACTGGAAGTCCTAGCCACAAACAATCAGACAACAAAAAGAAATAAAAAGCATCCAAATCTGTAAGAAGAAGTAAAACTTTCACTATATGAAGATGACATGATACTATATATAGAAAACCCAAAAGACTCCACCAAAAAAACTGCTAGAACTGATACATGACTTCAGTAAATTTGCAGTATACAAAACCAACGTACAGAAATCTGTTGCATTTCTATATACTAAACAGAAAGCAGCAGAAAGAGAATTTAAGAAAACAAACCCATTTACAATTGCACAAAAACAGTAAGATATTTAGGAATAAACCTAACCAGAGGTGAGAGACCTGTACTATGAAAACTATAAAACACTGATGAAGGAAATTGAAGATGACACAAAGTCGTGGAAAGACATTCCATGCTCATGGATCAGAAGAACAAATATTGCATGTGTCATTCTGTAGAAAAGACAGATAATCTGCTTTTTTCTCTAAATGATGTTAGAATTTGGTAGCAGTTGGGGGATGGAAATCTACTTGAATATTTCCAGTATGCTTTTCCAAGGTTATTTTCATGTGCTATTATCTTTGTACCCTATATGAGCTGCATGAATGTAGAGTTTGGGATGGGGGTGAGACACCACACATACCATTCAAGTCAGGAATAGAGTTTGAAGGAAAGTAATCAGTTGTGAACTTCCGCTAAGTATCAGACAAAATGGTAGGTTCCAGTCATACAATGGAGAATAAGGCATGATTCCCTGACACAAAATCTAATGGGAAGGGCAGAAACAGAAACAGATTATTTTAATTAAAGATAGTAAGTACCACAATAAAGGAGAGGCAACGAATAACAGCATCTAAAGTCAGGAAACACTTCACCGAGTTCTTGAGAAGTTAGGAGTTGATCTTAATTGCCAACATTTATCAAGGTTCTAACATGTGCCAATACTAAGTGCTATCCATTCACCACACACAATCCTGCTAGCCCCATGACAGAGGTGTTATTCTTTTTTTTGGGGGGGGGTGGGTAGTGGGTGGAGGGAAAGAGAGAGAGAAAGAATCTCAAGCAGACAACCCGCTGAGTGTAGAGCCTGATGCCAGGCTCAATCCCATAACCCTGACACCATGACCTGAGCTAAAATCAAGAGTTGGAGGCTTAACCGACTGAGCCACCCAGGCACCCCATGTAGGTGTTATTCTTATTTCCATTTTACAGTTGATAAAACTGAAACAGAGGTAAGGACTTGCCCAAAAGGCAAGGACACAGGGAGACTGGCTCTGAACCGGCATGTTCTTCTGCCTTTAATTGTATGAGACACTAAGATAAACAGATTCAGGTCCTATGTCACATGGCATTACTAGGATAGATAAAGTGTCTTGGGGAATTGGAAACATAAAAAGTTACAGCTCTTCAAATGCTTCATATTCCTTAAAATTTTCTACAAATTCAATGTTTTAAACACTAAGAACACACTTGTGTTACCAACAATTGCTACTATTAGTAGAGTGGAGAATTACATGAATTGATTTTCCACCCATTGATATTCAAAATGAGCCAATGCTGGTGCCTGGGCTAAATTCCATGCCATTACAAAATATTTCTGACTGTTCATCTAGGGACCGGATGTCAGGCCCCAGCTTTGTCATGAACTAGGCTGGGATTTAGCATACATCCATATACCTCACTTGTCCTCCATGTCCTAATCTGCAGTGATGGGACGTTGATACTATGTACTTTGTGGTAATGATTTTGCAATTCTTTTTATTTATGTTAAAGTACATTTATTTATCTTGTACAATGTAGAAAATGTACAATCTTGTACATTTTGCCTTAACTCCTGTGCTCCCAAGTGGGCTTCATTGGCACCAAGGTGTCACATGAGAAATCACTTTCATATTGTCTGGCTTGACAAATATTAGCAGATTTCTCAATAAATCCTGACAAAACTGCAGAGCAAGTCTCCCTGGGAGACATGGAGACACTTCGCCTATAGATGTGCCCCATCTGTTTTTACAGGATTAATGTTGCCAAGCCTGGGTGCCCCATCGAAGACCAACAGCCTGGACACAGAAGGGCAGTTGTCACAGAGCTGGCTGCGTGGACACATGGGACAAATGTTGTCCCAGAGAGCGACATTGCTGTAAGGAATGGGGCCGCCCTAGCTTCTCCCCAAGTGAAGTAAACACTCTTTTCTGGAAATTCACTACTTGGCAAAGAACTACGATGGAGAATTCAAATCCTCACAACATTTAGCTCTAAATCTTCGGCAAGCTTTCTAAATCTGTCAGTGTTTCTCAATGAAAATATACCACTACACGATTTGTGGAAAAGAGATCCAAATTCAGCTATGTTTTGGGGGCAATATTAGAATAAACAAAGCCACATTGAGTCATTAATATATTAATGTAAGCTCCCGTTCTCCAAAAGAGAATAGGTGTTTCCAAATTTTTCTTTAATTTTTAATTGTTTTCCTTCTGGAAGAATAATCATTAAAAATTTCACAGTGTGGGGGCGACTGCATGGCTCAGTTGGTTAAGCATCTGCCTTCCACTCAGGTCATGATCCCAGGGTCCTGGGATCAAGCCCCACCTCAGGCTCCCTGCTCAGTGGAGAGTCTGCTTCTCCCTCTCCTCCCTGCTCATGCTCTCTCTCACTATCTCTGTCTCTCTCTCTCAAATAAATAAATAAAGTCTTTAAAAAAATCTCACAGTTTGGGACAGAGGGATAGAAAATGCTTCACATGGTTAATAAAAAAGAGCAAGAGAAGTAGAAGCTGAATATAATGCCAAATCAATTTTTCAAAACTCTCACTTAAATACTGTTCTCAAAGACATCTTTAAGAATTGGTACTCTAAGAGGATAAAAGAACGGTGTCATTTTTATCCAGGGTTTTATGTATACTATAGATGCTATTTTTCAGTGAACTTCTTCACTCTGCTCCAAGATAAGTTGATGGGGAAAAATATAAGTCATTATATATCAACAGTATTTGACAGGGTAGAACACAGTTTGAATCAATTAGAAACAGTAATTATTTTTATTAGAAATAATTCAATGGATAGCCATGAGAAAAGATGAAGCCCATGATAAACACTTGGTAGCTATAAATATTTTAAAATATTACATATAACATGATCATACTACTAAATATTAACAAAAGACAAACTCATTCATTGTTCTACAACACTAACATAAATATATTATTGTGCTTGTATATTTCTCTAGTGCTTTTCTAGTACACCTGTCTCCATAGAGTTGTAATCATAGAATATTTGTAATTTGTAGCCCACTTTTTAAAAATGAGATTATTTTTAGAACAGATTTAGGTTTACAGAAGAATTAAACAGAAAGTATGAAGAATTCCCATACAAACATCTGGCCTTCACAGTTACCCCTATTCTTACCATCCTGCATGAGTGTGGTACATTTGTTACAATCAATGAGTCAATATTGATGCATTAGTATTAACTAAAGTCCACAGTGTATCTTAGGGTTCCTTGTCCTACCATTCTGTAGGTTTTGCCAGTTGCATATTGTCCTGTATCAACCTTTAGAGCATCAGAATTGTTTCACTGATTTTCTTTTTTTAATTGTCTCCATAGATTTTCTTTTCCAGAATGTGGTATGTTTGGAATCATACAAAATGTAGCCTTTTCATATTGGCTTCTTTCACTTTAGGATATTCATTTAAAGTTCTTCAATGTCTTTTCATGGCTTGATATTTCATTTCTTTTTATTGCTGAATACTATTCCATTGTCTGGATGCACACAGTTGCTTTATCCTTCTGTCTACTGAAGAACATCTTGGTTGCTCCCAATTTTTGACAATTATGAATAAAGTTGCTGTAAACATTCGTGTATAGATTTCTATGTGGGCATAAAGTTTGAACTTATTTGGGGAAATATCTAACATTGCTGGACTGTATGGTTAGATTCTGTCTAGCTCTGTAAAAATCTACCAGACTGTTTTCCAAAGTGGCTGGACCGTTGTGCATTCCCAGGCACAGGGACTGAGAGTCCCTGTTGCTTCACATCCTTGCAGCGTTTGGTTTCCTGCTTGGATGTTAGCCCTTCCAAAGATGTTGTTTTAATTTCAATTCACTAATGAAACATCATGTGGAACCTCTTTTCATATGTTTAGTTGCCACCTATGTATCTTTTTTGGTGAGACATCTGATACTTTGCCTATTTTTAAGTCGGATTGTTTCTTCTCCTAGTGTAGCATTTTGAGGATTTTTTTCTATTACCTGGGACACAGGTCTTTATCAGAAATATGTTTTGCAACTGTTGCTCCCATTTTCTTCTCATTCTCTTAACATTGTCTTTTACGGAATAGCATTCTCATTCTTCTCATTCTCTTAACATTGTCTTTTACGGAATAGAATTTTAATTTAAAATGAAGTCCAATTTTTCAATTTTTTTTTTAATTTCATGGATTGTGCTTTGGTATTTTATCCTAAAAAGTCATTGCGAAAGCCAAGGCCACCTAGGTTTTCTCTTATGGTATCCTTTAGAACTTTAACAGTTTCATATTTTACATTTAGGTCTATGATCCATTTTGAATTAATTTTATGAAAAGTAGAAGATCGATGTCTAAATTTTTGGGGGGGGGAGTGGGTGGGGGAACGCATATGGCTATCCAGTTGTTACTGAATCAAATTCTTCTAAAAAACCAGTGTTAGCCCTGGTAATCATAATTTTAATAGTTTCAAATATTCTAATAATTGTGTAACTTAATTTTTTCTTGCAATTTGACACAGAAATTATCTTAAATTTTTACTGACATATCCATTGTGATCAAATGGTGATAAAAGAGAAAAAAGCCAATCTTAAAAAAAAGCAAATACAGAAATCTCTATCTAGAAATAAAAGGATGTACCTTAATTACACTTGATAAGATGTATTCATGTGTTCTACAACCAACTTCAAACCAGAATGCATTACCATGTATCCGTTAAAACTCATTTTTGGACATAGATTTATCCTCTTAGTAGAAGAAAAAATCCATTTCTTAGAAATATTACATTGGTCTTCAAATTTCCACTTATGTTTAGATTAAAAAAAATGGAAAGTAGAAAATTATAATTTGCCATTACTTATAAGTATGTGTGATGTATTTTATTGTTTATTCATTATATACATCAATGTCTGAATACATATATACATTTAAATTATGTGTTTGTGATTTGTATATAAAATTATGTTCTTATAAGGGAACACAGCATAGGCTTTAAAATCAAATAGATTTTTGCTTAAATCATATTTGCAAGTAATAGCTACATGAACCTGGACAACTGAGTTTGAGTTTTATTAACTGTAAAATGAGAGGAAATTTACAGTTACTTCATGGTGCTATTGTCAATACAAAATAAAATACTCATAATCTGACTCAACAGTTTCTAACAACATGAAAGCTCTTAATAAATATGTATTCTTTACTCATTTCATTGCCCCCCAGTATGGAATCTTTAGTTCATGAAATGTGAATTTAGACATTGATTAACCAAAACACTAAATATTAGGAAAGCTTTGAACATGGGAGGGGAGAGATTTAGTACCTATCATTCAATATATTTTTTTTCAAAATAAATAGGTGCACAGACCCTAAAATAGCAAATAACCAACATATATAAGAATCCAGCACAGAGGTAAGGTTCTTTTAAACAGTAATGCTTGTAAAAGAAAAGTCTCTGGGGACACATGAAGTGGGTGTGTGGTCCATGGCTGAAAGCAGAAGGACATCTTCAGTTCCCAATTGTGTCATGAGATATGCTATTTTTTCATTAAAATTGATGTCATCAGGGGCACCTGGGTCACACAGTCAGTTAAGCATCCGACTCTTGGTTTCGGCTCAGGTCATGATCTCAGGGTGGTGAGATCAAGCCCCATGACGGGCTCTATGCTCAGTGTAGAGTCTGCTTGAGATTTTCTTTCCCTCTCCCTCTGTCCCTCCCATTAGTGTGTGTGTGCTCTCTCACTCTCTCAAATAAATAAATAAATCTTTTTTAAAAAATTGATGTCATCAGATAGGAAATTCTTCAAGTTTACAGTCATTCACTGAAACATGCACCTAGAACCATCCACCATGTTGAAACCTGTTTCAAGACGGAAATGTTCTCCATCCAGCTGGTGAAAACTTTCATGTCTGGACCACATACTGTATACTTCCTAGGAAGTTCATCACATCAGGTATCCCCTCTACTTTTATTCATAACTTTTTCCTCTCTTTTCCCCACCACCTAATACATTCACAGCCATCCCTCCTCAACAAGAGCATCTCTTCCATGTCAACAGCATGGTTTCTGATGGCCACCTCGCTTGCCTCCTTCTGTTCACAGGTGAGCCTCTTTGCCTGACACTCCAACTTTCTCACGCTCAGCTCACTGTATCCAGTCTCCCCGATCTCATTTCCTGACACATTCAGAAACTCAGCCAAGACTTTCTGGAAATGAAATTCAATGAATGCCCTCCAGCCTCTGAAGTCCCTAAATTCTACAGCCCAGAACTGCAAGAGGATCTCACCCACCCTCAGGGCATAGGTGTCATCTGCTTGCGTTCCACACTTATCTATAGTTTATGGACAAATACCTTACTTGAGTTCCAAACTCATATATTCAAATTCCTTGAAGTCTTGTCCATGTATACATTTCACAGTCATACGAATTCATTCATATTCAACATATGCATGCCCTTTCACCAGGTTCAAAATAACACCATTTCCTTGCGTCTCTGTCCCAACCCATCCCGTTGCCAAACTGGACACTTTATCAGCAAGTGCTTCATCATGTCTCTCTAGCCCCATCTCCAGGGCATCTCTCTCAGTCCAGGGGCTCATCATGTTTCACACAATGAACTATAAAAGCCCCATGACAGGACTTTCTCTGATTCATTTTCCATATTGCCACAGCAGTGAACCTTCTAAAATAGACACCTGAAAATATTACTGTGCAGCTTTAAATCTGTAAGTGGCTTTTCAAAAAAAATTAGAATATTAAAAAAAAAAAACCTTCATTACATGTATTAGCCCACAGTTTTGTCCTCATGTTTCAGCAGCTCTCCCCCGCACTCTGTTCTAGTTGGACGGAACTGTTTTGAGATATTTTAATAGAGTATGATCTCTCAAATAATGCCAGTTTCATTCATTACTGTTTCCCCAGGAGAAAAAAATTAAAAAAATACATGGACATATGATATTCAATGATTGTTGTGAAATGCATTGAGTTCTATACAAGAAATAGAGAAGAAAAAGTCTCATCTAGAGTGGAAGCTCTAAGCAGGTGATTCAGATAAAAGTGATTTTGTAAGTTTTGGAAGTAAGTTGAATCTTCAAAATTGAATCTTCTGGAAAACAGAGAGCTCAGATAGCAGAGGAAAACAGAAATAGTTACGTTTTGTTATTGCTGTGAATGGGGATTGGAACGGATATCCCAGCAGAAGCTGAGACAATAATTCAGTCACGACAAAATAAAGGCCTAAAAAGCAATTTTGGTTTAGGTCTGAGAAACAAAAGAAGAATAATTACATTTATTGAGCATATGTAGGCCATGCACTCCAACCAATCCACTACCCTTTACATGAAACACCATGGATTATGGCCAAGACTTGCAATTTATTAAGTAATAGGCAGAATGTAAAGAAAGAACTGGAACTCTTCTGAGTTTATTTTTTTGATGATGATGGTGTACTGGATAGTGCTGAACTTCGAGGACTATAGACACCTAGGAGAGCCAATGTTGAGCCTACCACAGCCCCATCCAAAACTGGTATTTAATAAATACTTTATGCTGAGTACAAAAGTGAATGATTACTGCTATGAAAACCACTAAGAGAGATACATTTTTCTATTTACTCCTGTCTATGTCTCATTTTTATTTTAATAATATCACCATGAGAAGCAAACTATCAGTTTTAGTTGTTCACTGAATATTTATGTTGCTCATTTAGATGCATAGTCTCTTACTTTGTTATGCTATAACATTCCCAACTTTCATATAAATATAAAATCAATCTAATTGCATTCATATAAAGAGATAAGCCCTCAGAATGGAAATGTTACACACAAAAAAATGAATGTCTTGCCTTTCACGGTAAATTCAAAGCACAAGCTTTTCTTTTTAAATATATAATTAAATATGATTTGATTAGTAATAGATGCAAATGACTTTCTCCCCCCCACTGAATGATTTAAAAAAATCATTGCAATTAGGTATTTGATTTTCCATCTACCTGTCTTCAAAGCATTTCTCTTTTTTAACTGATCCCCGATTGTCAGTGTAATTACAGAGCCATTTTGAAACCAGCTGGATTCCCAGGTGCATTCCTGACAGCGCCCATGAAATCAGGTAATGACCTCATACACTGGAAACACACCTTGTCTGTCCTAGGAGGATATGTGACTACGGGAGGAGGTCAAGAATTTCTTCACACCTTAAAAACAACAACAACAACAAATGCTCTAACCTGGAAATTGGTTTTACTCCAAATTTCACCCCAGAGAGCTGATTTTTGCATTAAGCTTTAAGATTCAATTTTACTCTGTATTTTCAAGTTTATAAGATTATGAGTGACTGAGTACATTTTGTTCTTTCCTACTCTTTATTAAGTTTCACAAAAAATTTTTAAAACTTGCCTAACTTTGAGGTTTAATAAAAATACATGCACATTAAAACCAAATCATGTCCCAAATATCTTCTTTGCACCATCTGAGTCAAGGGGAACCCACCAGGTTGGCCTGGAATCTGAAAAATATGCTCTTGGTAGCAACATAATTCCATCAATTATATCACCTTCCAGAATGCCAAAAAAATAAAAAAGAAAAATGGAAGACCAGGGGCGCCTGTGTGGCTCAGTTGGTTAAGCGTCTGACTCTTGATTTAGACTCAGGTCATGATCTCAGGGTCTTGAGACTGAGCCTCACTCTGTCGGGCTCTGTGCTCAGTGTGGAGTCTGCTTGAGATTCTCTCTCTCTCTCTCCCCCTCTTCTCTTCTCCCCACTCTCTCTGTCTTGCTCTCAATAAATAAATAAAATCTTAAAAAAAATGGAAGGCCAAACATTTGGGGTCTTTGGGAGAGAGGGAAAGAAGAGAGGAGAGGAGAAATCATCGTAGAAATAAGAAAAAAATAAACTTCTGGTCTTATAATGGAGTATACAAATTAATCCCAATGACAGAAACTAAATTATACTTTTCTAACTGGAGTTTCTTCCAACCTACCTTCTTTCGCTATTCTAACTGCTCCTATTAAACAGGCTTCCGGTAACCCCAATACTTCCAGCAGCTTTTCAATCTATAGATGAGTCTGTCAATCCCCACCTACCCAAGAAAACAAGCCTGTTGCTTTTAAAGTATTGGTGCTTTTTGGGTCTCGGAGAAGATACATACCTGTTCTATGGGACATTTACAACACACTCTTGCATCAGTAGCTTTCAAGTCAAGTGTTTACGTTGACCCAACACAAGCGAGGAGCAGAAAGATGTGCCATTCCTTTGTCTATTCTTTAATAGCAGGACATTCTCAGGTTTTGCTAGGTAAGTGGCCACCTAGTTAGAAACTAATTTCCCTCCAGCTCTCCTTTTCTCCAAGTGTGACAATGTAGCCAAGGCATCGTCAATAGAACGCCATAGAGGGTGATGTCTATGACTTTTATATCACCTCTTCAAAGGATAGGACTTAGCCTCCACCTTTTCTTTCTTCCATTCCCATGCATGTGGTTTGGGAGCTGACTCTGGTCATGCACTGGAGTACAACACCTTTGGAAATGGAGGACCACAACAGAAAATAATCTTGGATCCCTGGATGGTCCGTGGATTGAGTATCTCTGCCAGCCTTGGATGACTCATTTGTGTACTGTATGGATAGATGTTTCTGTGATTTTTCCTGCATTACCAACCACTCCGACCTGCATGCACGCACACAGAAGAATGTTGTTTGTGAGACTTGTGCTGCATGAGTGACCTCGGGAGCCTGGTTAGTGGACATTAGCTGGTGTCCAAGTCAGAACTGGTCCTTCTGGTCTGGACACCAAGAGTTGTAAGTCTTGCCTTATATCCCCTCTGGCTTCAGGCTGGGGTGGTCCCCCAGGAATGGAATCCAGAAGGGGAGGCAAGCACGCCTAGCCCAGGCTCCTTGAGGATGTAAAGACATGATAACAGGAATGCAGCTCGCTCCAAAGCTCACATAGGCAAACAAATGTTTAACTTCAGACCCCATCATTTGCCCTATAAATAGGCCCTTATTGGGATGGTCATTTGGAAGTTCCACCTGAGGGGAGGACAGTCCGCCCAGGCCTTTCCATCGGGACTGCAGCCTGGCTATCTCCACGGGGCTTGTCTAGCTAATGAGGTTGGATGTTGTAAATACCCGATTTTTTTTTTTAAGATTTCATTTATTTATTTGAGAGAGAGAGCAAGAAAGAGAGAGAGCACACAGCAGGGGGAGCTGCAGAGGGAGAGGGAGAAGCAGGCTCCCCACTGAACAGAGCCCGATGGAGGACTTGATCCCAGGACCCTGGGATCATGACCTGAGCCAAAGGCAAACGCTTAGCCGACTTTGCCACCCAGGTGCCCCTTAAGTAACAGATTTGATGTAACTCTGTCTTATTCTCTTTTATTGCTTACTATTGCCTTCATCTATGTGCAGATTTCCCTTTTCTTCTTTCAGTTTCTATTAGACTTTTATAATATCAATAAAGCATTTTCTCCCCTTTGAAACAGAGTATGGCTGCTGTGAATCTTTTCTTCAGAACAATCTGTGGACTATTATTTGGAGGGAAAAAGAAACTATAGCCATTGTTTTGTCTTGTTTTGTTTTGTTTTAATCTCTTTGATATATCAGCTTACTTTATATCCTAATTAAGGAAGAGGTATTAACTAAAACCTCTGACTATTTTTGCAGGATGTACATTACTTAATTTTTAAAAAAATTTTTACTTAAATTTTGCAGGTAGAGGAAGAAGCAGGCTCCCCGTTGAGCAAGGAGCCTGATGCTGGACTCGAACCCAGGACCCTGGGATCATGACCTGCGCCAAAGGCAGACACTTAACCCACTGAGCCACCCAAGTGTCCCAGCAAGTGATTTTTTAAAAGTGATAAGCCATAGACACTTGGATTGGAAAGGAACTCTAATAGATTACCTAGTCCACGATGGCAAATATAGTGCTCTCACCTCTCTCCTTCTCCATTATCCTGCCCATGGTGCCACATACTTTGAATCAGTCTTGACAATTTTCCCTTCAGAGCCTGAAGGCGGTTTTATCATCATTCCCAACACAGTTCCTCATGCAACCACCACTGATTGATTGCAGTAGGTGCCGAAATTGAAAACTATCTGCTCTCCCTGAAATAGTTTGATCTTGTCTTTTTACATAAGAGAAAATGGAGACCAGTAATTCAGTTCAGATTAGTTTCTTGAGTTTCTGAACATGAGGATACGCAGCATGTCGTCATAAAAGAGAAGCAGAACAAAGTCTATGTGAATTGATAGCTGGATGTGTAGAATTCTTACTTTTGAAATAGCGCTTGATAAACTCTCAAAGCGAAGCTCACTGTTTGGAAACATCTGGCCTGGATCTGGCAACGCACGTGGTACTCTTCCTCACCTGACATCCCACAGACACAGCCCAGCAATCTGACTGCACACAGGTGCCATGCCACTGAAAATCTGGGAACACAGAGGCCGTGTTGTCTTTTTACACCTTAAATGAAATCGGCTCAAATTCTTTGTGGATGATAGCCCTTTGTATGCCTTCTCTCAGATCCTCTCACACCTCTCATTTTTTGCACTTACTGAAACAAATTTATTGCAATGTAATCAACATATAACACTATGTTGGTTTCAGATGTACAACATAATGATTCTATATTTGTATGTATTGCAAAATGATCACATCAGTAAGTCTGGTTGACCTTTATCACCACATGCAGTTATATATATCGGGACTGCAGCCTGGCTATCTCCACGGGGAGATATATATATATATATATTTTTTTTTTTTTTGCTTGTGATCAGAAACTTAAGACCTACTCATGCTTTTAAAATCCTCTCATGCTTTTTCAAAATTTTTGACCTGGTGGTGATAATTTGGTTTATCGAAAAATACTTCAAAGTGAATACTAGCCATCCCAGATGTTGACAGACTTGGAATCTCATCCTCCCGATGGCTTTCCTACTGGCTGACGTTCTTTCACTCCCTGATCCTGATATCACCCCTCACCTCCAGGCTGCTTGATTTAATACCCAGGGCACTGCTGGTCATGACTCTTCCCCGGGTCACATTCTTGTGCATTATAGAACATCTGGAAGAAACATTAATAATTCAATTTTAAAATCACTGTTCCCATAGTCTCCTGTATTGGCATTAAATAGCCAAGTGTTATATTTTCTGATTTTAATGCTGCATCTTAGAAGGCAGAGGATCTAATATCTATAGTTTTAAACACTCTTTTTCTTCATTTTGAGATATTACCATATGATCATATTTGACTAGAACTATATGTACTCCTCCCTTTCAAAGTTAGAGATCTGACTGCTCTGTTTCTGCTCTTGAAAGACCTGGAAAAATCCTTCCATAAAATTTCATGCATATCCCAACACTAAGATTTCTAATCCTTTGTTTTGGCTTCAGTGTTCCTGAAGTAAGAGCCAACTGGGGTGCCTGGGTGGCTCAGTTGGTTAAGCATCTGCCTTCAGCTCAGGTCATGATCCCAGGATACTGGGATCAAGCCCCGCATTGGGCTCTCTCCTCGGTGGGAAACCTGCTTCTCCTTCTCCCTCTGCCACTCCCCCTGCTTGAGCTCACTCTCTCTGTCAAATAAATAAATAAAATCATAAATAAATAAATAAATAAATAAATAAATAAATAAAGTCCAAGATCCTATCTCAAGCTGTTGCATCTACAGACATGGCTTAAAGTTTGGCACCTGGGGAGATGCAGAAATGGTGTGAGGACAGTAGAGGGGCTTGGGGGTCCATTTCCAGCTGTGCATCACCAGGACTCTCAAGAGGATTGGGGGAGTCAGTCCTCATTCACAGAGGAACAACAGTATCCAACATTCATTTCTCCGGAAATTTACTCCCTTTAGAATCACAGTCCATTTCAATTTAAAAAAAAAAAAAAAAGCTGTTTTCTGAGTACCAGGCATAGCTGTGTATCTTAAAGATGTAAGTTCATTCCATGACTATGAAGAATGCTCAGAAGTATTAAATTTTAAAGTGGAACTAGATAGTCACCATTTGAACAATTTTCTCACGAGTGCAGTAAAGTGCTTTTCACGACTGTAATGCAGTAGCCCATTTGAATTACACTTAGGTTGGAAGTATGGAAAAACCCAGCCAGGAAACTCTTCTTTTAAACAGTTTCTGCGGGAACAGGTTTGCAAACGTCAAGTTCACAATCCCGTAAAGAGCAACCTGGCCCCTCCTCTTCTCACTCAGCCTGCTCTGCATCTGGGCGGTCCAAGCTGGCTACTGGCGCATCCCATAAAGTCCGAATGTGAAGCACATAATGAGCTCATATTTAAAACATATAAAAACCAACGACAGTCTCCAGGTACAGCCTACTTCTTTCAAAGGTAATTTTCTAGATGCCTTTGCTCCCATCAGCCTATGACAACAGCAGTATTGTTCTGGGTTATCTTTGCTGCGTTCTCCCTCCCAGGTCGACATGCATTAGATCAAGTCAGCACAAAACCTGCTCACCTGCACCAACACCTGTCCTCTGTTACTCCGTCACTGCCAGAAGAGTTCCTTATTCCAGTTAACCCTGAAGCCTACTACGGCATGCACGAGATGTTGGTACTATTGTGTGCAAAGAAAGCTGCCCCACTCTTTCGCTTTCATTAATTACACATGCAAGGCCTTTCTAAATCAAAAAAATAAATGTTGAAAAAACCTGGAAGGCAACCCAGACTATTCAAAGGCAAGAGAGGGAGAGACAGGTAGAGAAAGCAAAAGAGGATTTTGCGTTCCTTCATATGATGAATATTTTAGCTGTGACACTGAAGAGCACATTCACAATTATAAATTAGATTATTTTGGACTGAGCAGGTTAGACACCAAAGTTAAGCTCTACCAATCCAGTGTGAAAAGCATCAGTGAGATCACAACTGTCTTGAGCTCATTCTCAGCATAATGACAATCGAGAGTGATGCTCATTTTGCCTTACAGTGGTCCTCTTACTGTATAGAATATTCCTACCTGGTCAGACTAGCATATCTAACAGGCCTACTCCTACATCAAGACATCAGATGAGCTTGGATGTTTACCAGGGGCGTGCATGGGTTCCCTGTGATCCTGCAG
Organism: Leptonychotes weddellii; assembly: GCF_054177405.1. Lineage (NCBI taxonomy): Eukaryota > Metazoa > Chordata > Mammalia > Carnivora > Phocidae > Leptonychotes > Leptonychotes weddellii. The sequence continues at coordinate 3,147,204 of NC_138370.1, forward strand.
GGCTAGGTTAGCGTCAACCAAAAGAAGATGCTACAAACTTGCAGGACAAACCAGGTGATCAGTTCAGCTAGAGCTGCCCTCAGTGTTAGAGTCCTTTTGCCAAATGCTTATCTATCGGTAATTCAGCATGAGACAATCTTTGCTAAAGGTTCAGTTCAATTTAATTACTCAGTGTTTCTTATTATATCACTGTTAGCCTATCACTGATAAAATTTAGATTTTTGACATTCCACAGATCATTGTGTTTATTTTACCAGTCACTTCTAGGAGTTATTTTCTCTCAGTCATTTTTCATTGATAGTATATTCATCATCATCATCATCATCATCATCGTTATTTTATTCCTATAATTTGAGAACTTGGAATATTTCTCCCTTTGAAATACTAATTTGAGGCTTTCTAAAAATAACTATTAATGATAACCGTTAACTTGTATTGAAGAATTATGTATCATGCTCTTCTCTGGATGTGATTTCACATTATTTTAAAATTAGGAGCACTGGGTGTTATACGCAAACAATGAACCATGGAACACTGCATCAAAAACTAATGATGTAATGTATGGTGATTAACATGATAAAATTTTAAAAATAAATAAATAAATAAAATTAGTGTGTTCAACATTTGCCTTAAACATTAAATGCAGTGTGGTAGCATTACAAATATGTAAGTACTGGATTCCCAAGATGTTTTTTCCTTTGCTGATTTATTCAAAAATCCATTAAATGATGGTCATCGGCGAGGCCAAGTCATGAGCAAGCAGAATGTTCGCACCCGGCCTGTGGAGCTGTGAATTCTTTAGTGTGTTATTAGTAATGGGGCTGGATGCTGAATATACATGGGATGTAAGTCGGCCAAGCAGTGGTAACTGTGTGCATGGCTGTGGGATGCTGTTCTCCAGGAAAGACGATGATACCGAACACGACCAGTCCTGTGTTGGGGAGAGCGTATGGCCCAGTGGAAGGGCCCCAGTTTCAGGAAGACCTCAGAACATGCTGGCTATGTGCAGGTAAGACAGAAATGTTAGAGCAGGAGGATGCCATCCTTAGGAGGCCACAGCAGGGGTATGGGTGTTTGTTTTAGGACAAATGGGATGTTGTTTAAAAGTTTTAATCAGTGAGGAAGATGGTCACTGTTGGAAGAGATCATTTTGACTCAGCTGCACGCAGATGGGGAGGGGTGAGCACGGATGCAGGAGGACTTGGCAGAAATCTGAACAGGACTGGGCGTGGACACGCAGGGCCGGGAGGGGTGGGGCATGAGTGCCTGAGCAAAGGGAAAATGCGGACCTGGACGTGGTAACGGACTGGACATGAGTGGTGAGGGGAGAGTCATGGGTGACTCGGGGAGTTTCTGATTTGTGATGCTGAGTAGAAGAGAGCTTGGGGCAGGTGTAGTTGGGGGCTGTACCAAATGAGGGGCCGTTCTGAATCTGAGGAGGGCGTGGCCCTTCAGGCAGGGGATCCTCTCCGCTTCACCTGCACCCCAACTCCTTCTTCCGGTAAAATTGTCTCCCGGAGGCATCAGGGTTTAGAGCCATGAGTCACTGCCCTTGTGGATTTGTAACTCTTCATGGGAAAATGCTACCCAGGTCAGTGGAACTCAAGCATCAAAGGAGAGAGGACACTTGAGCAGCGGGGTGCTCTCAGGAGCCTGTCCTGCCTAGTGGCCTCTAGATCTGAGTCAGACTCAAACAGAAAATGATGCTATTTCCATTCACAAATGTTCAAGAATACTCTCAAATAATAGATAAATAGATAGATAGATAGATAGATAGATAGATAGATGATAGATAGGTAGATAGATAGATAGCCAGCCAGCCCATTGTCTCTCAATATAATTTCAACCAGAGTTATGGAAAAGAAAATCATATCTAATTTTCCTTAAAGGAGTTTTTATGAGAGAATGTGTTTTATAAAATATGACTACTAACTTTTTAAAGACTCCTTACTTTAAAAAAGCAATTTTTTTTTTTCTATATAAAACTAGTCTCAGGGTGCCTGGGTGGCTCAGTCATTAAACGTCTGCCTTCGGCTCAGGTCATGATCCCACGGTCCTGGGATCGAGCCCCGCGTCGGGCTCCCTGCTCTGCGGGAAGCCGCTTCTCCCTCCCCCACTCCCCCTGCTTGTGTTCCCTCTCTCCCTGTCTCTCTCTCTGTCAAATAAATAAAATCTTTAAAATAAAATAAAATAAAATAAAACTAGTCCCTTTCTGGAGCAAAACATATTTTTTGAACTTCAAAATGTTTCCACTAGAAACAATGGATTAAAAATACACTGTAATTAAAATAGTGAATTTGCCCATTGTTTAGCTGATGTTCAGATAAAAAAAAGGGCCAATAAAACCCCTAATACATTAAGATTACATCAGTCTGTTATCTTTGGAACTAATTTTTTATTAATTCTTTTGAATTTGGGACATTTTATCACACACACTTTTTTTTCTTCAAGTCACAGAAAAGTTTTGATTTCTTTTGGGAAACAAACTCATTATGCCATACTTTTCTCTAAAAATTAATCTTGACCATTTGCATAAATTTCAGTAATAAGTTTATAATAACTAGTTTAAAATAATTTTGAAGATCATGAAAATGCCGAGAATGATATTATAAATCTAAAACACAGCGATAGCTCATAAGACTACTAAGAGACCCCTGGTGGCGGAGTCCACATCCATCCTGTTCTTGCTGCCCATGCTACAGGCCCCTGAGAAAAGACTTGAGTGACTCTCTAAATGATGAAGTAATATCTCAATCTAGGTTTCTTCTCTGTAAAATAGAGACAATAATGCCTGCTTGTCTAGGTAGGGAAGAGTAGTGTATGGTAAAATAGTCTTGTTCATTTTTTTCTAATCATGTGCAACAAACAATGTTAATAGTGGAGTGCAAATAACTATTTTGTTACTAAATTTATTTGATGTAAATGCTAAGCCAAAAAATATTTATTTGCTTTATGCTGCCTTAAGTAAACCAATGTGCATTACTAATCTCTAAAATTGGGATTGATTATGCAGCATTTTTCAAATTTAACTTCCATGAACCATTTTTAAACAGTCACTCACAAGTCATGAAACACGCTCTATAAAAGACTGCCATCATGCAATTCCTGACATATCCTGGGCAATTAGTAATAATCAATTTTGTTTTCTCCTGCATAGGTTAACTCAATTTATCAGACCTTGGTGATGACTTTGAGGTCTTGAGTTCAAACCTCGATGCTATTCTTATAACTTCTCAGTCCTATAAACTAAAGGTATCAAACTGGTCTATATTCATAGGTGTGAAAATCAGTGGTTTGAATTTAAAAAAGAAAAGGAAAAAGAAAACCTAAGATATGCCTTGAAAGGCCAAGATATAACCGAGTAGCATTTTTTAGACTATAAGAGATCATGACCCACCTAAAATCCTTGTTGAAACAAGAGGACATATAATTTTCAAACGCACATCTAGTCTATCATTTAAACAATTGCAGAAATATTCTCAGTGAGAAATGAAATTCATCTTTCACAGAATGAGAATGAAAGCAGAAAAATGATAATACTAAGAATCTTAAAACTGGGGCAGGGGGTGAGAAGATGTCTCAGGCCAAGAAAAAAGGAAGGAAGGAAGGGGAGAAGGGGAAGGAAAGGAAGAGGGGGAGGGGGAGGGGAATAAATGGGAGGGAAGGGGAGGGAGAGGGGAAGGAGGGAAGGAAGGAGGGATCTGTATACACCAAAGAGTCAATTTCAAAGATGTTTAAGTATAAAATTGGCACAAGACCCCACTCTGAGATTAGATTTTCTTTCTTCATTCCATTCATCCTTTATTACAGACCTACTTTATATTCCGTTTATTATACATGGAGTGGGAATCAGACAGTGAAACAAGTTCACATTTGATGCTTTTATTTATTCTGCACCCTATCTTAGAAAGTCTATGAATACCTGTCAGGAAACTCATGAACAATAAGGAGGCATTATCTGCATTAAGGGGACCGGCAGCTTTGACCCAAAAAACAGATCCCTGAGCTAAAGCTAACACAACTTTGTATTATCCTGAGTGAATAATCGATTATTTCAACAAACATTTGCTGAAAGCCCCCTGTGGCCCAGGCAGGAAGGCCTTTATATGTCATAATGTCATAGCCCAACTTATGGGCAAAGAGGAACCACAACATCGAAGTGGGGGTATAAGGTGACAAGGTTTGGTCCGTAATCACTACCGCAGTGAACTTTAATCAGTAAAGGTAAAGAAGACCTGGTGAGTATCCACTTTTGTAAATTAGTAAATATACATACTGAGTAATTTCACCTAAAAACATGATTCCTTACTATTTTCTGATTTCCAACCATCCATATGACAGTATTATGAAGCGTAATCAATCAGTAAGGTTTAAACTTCTCCCTTTTTTAAACCTAATCATTAGCTTTAGTGAAGGTTGCAGTTTTACTGGAAAAAACGAAGTACCTAGTTTTTCCATTAACACCTGACAGATCTTTAAACAGACACTGTTTGCAGATAGGTCCCACCTCCACATAGAGGCTTCAGCCAATCCTCATGTCTCTTTTTCTGAGCTCCTTTATTTGATTCTGCACAAGTTTAGTTACTTTGTGAAGATGCTGTTGTTTCTGGAGTCCATATGCATGCACCTTGGAATTCTTTGTATACTCGTGCTCAATGCTTCAGCTTGTATTTGAGAGGCAATGAACAGTGCACTCTTTACTGCATGTGAGTACTTAACTTTACAAATATTTAATTTTTAATGGAATTAATTATTATTGTTATTTATTTATTTTTGAGAGAGAGAGAGTGGGGTAGAGGGGCAGAGGGAGAGGGAAAGAAAGAATCTAAGCAGGCTCCACACCCAACGCAGAGCCTGATACGGGGCTCAATCTCATGACCCTGAGATAATGACCTGAGCTGAAATCGAGTCGGATGTTCAACCAACTGAGCTACCCGGACACCCCAAGTAGCCAAATATTTAAATAGACACTTGCTTATGATCAAGGTATGGATTCCATATTGTCACCTTATGAGCATGTTGTCTTTATTCTGTTATGATCTTAAATCAAATAAAATTACAATGGGAGGGGGAGTCCAAAAATATAAATGGAGAAATGATAACAATTCTGAGTTGGATGATGGAATTCTAGATGATTTTGCAGTTGCCTGTTTCTCACCTTTTGGTTATATCATGAAATGATTTTTTTAAATCTTCATGTAATCTTACATCAATATAAGAAAATATGGCATTTGGGAGGTCATATTAATAAAGAAGGGGCTAAAAATAATAAAGAAGGGACTAAGACCTATGGTCTTGGAAAAGAATAGCAAAAGATAAAGTACCTTTGGGAAGTGGTAGAGAAGAACTCACATTAAATTCCTGGAAACATATCCAGTTGTGTTAGGATTTTTTTAAGTCACTGATAGGAACTTACATAATTACCTCAATGTTATATAAAAGTTATAACCTCTAGGTCCAAGGATATAATAAAGTTATTAATAATTCATATTTATGTAACCTACACCTGAAGGTCAGTAAATTTTACAGAGCAAAGATGCTGAGTAGGAATTTCCATCAGTCTTCTTGGTCATTCACAAATAGCTACCCAGTCCTTGTTGTCCATGCACAATTTAAAGTGAAGTCATCCCCCTGAACATTAGCTTTAGGATTGGCCTTTCTTACCTACAAAGAATTATTTTCCTGGCACAACTACCTGGAACTCATGTACCCACCCAGGTCATATAGTCAGATAACAAAATCCAACATGGTGTATTTAAAATCCATCTTCTTAATTCCAACCCTGATTTCTTCCTTGAACCCAAAACTCTTCCATTTTTTCATATTCCTCTCAAATCCATTCTCTGCCAGTAACTGGAATGAGCCTCACCAAACCAAAATGTACCAGAGAAAATAGATACTAGGTCAATAGATCTGTCTGGGTCTTCTGATAACCAGACACCAAGGGAGGAATTGATGTATGAGAGATTTAGGGATACCTCTTGTGGAAGATTGAGGGGGAGAAAACGGGACTAGTTAGGAAGAGTCTGCACTCTTAGGTCCAACATATGTTTAAAGGACTTTAACATATGTTAAAGGGAAGAAAAGATTGGGCAGGAAAAGTCTCAAACCAAAGGGCAGTTCTGAGTATGGGCTGAATACATACTGCACATGAGGCGTGCATAAGCACTGAAAATGCAAAGAAGACATGCAGACACTATGTGTCATATGTATTTGACCCATACTTATTTGTATGAATTATAAACTTTGCTGTAATAAAAATTATATTAACAGCAATCATCACAGAATGCTTACTATTTCCCAGACACTTCACTAAGCACTTTACCTATGCTCTTGCATTTGACTTTGTAAGGCAGGTGTTCATATGTGTATACCCATCCTACAGGTGATGGGACGATGTCGTAGAGAAATAGTGTAATTTGCTCAAATCCATACAGTCAATACATGGTGAAGCCAGGGTTATAAGCAGCACCTCATATCCACAGATACGAAGCACTTAGATACCTGCAAGCCCTCCCAGTTTCCACTCTTTCAACACAAAAAATTAAATAAATTTAAAATCAGACAAAAAGAGGGCGCCTGGGTGGCTCAGTCGTTAAGCATCTGCCTTCGGCTCAGGTCATGATCCCAGGGTCCTGGGATCGAGTCCCACATCGGGCTCCCTGCTCAGCGGGGAGCCTGCTTCTCCCTCTCCCACTCCCCCTGCTTGTGTTCCTGCTCTCGCTATCTCTCTCTGTCAAATAAATAAATAAAATCTTAAAAAATAAATAAATAAATAAATAAAAATAAAATCACACAAAAAGAGAAAGGCCATAAATATTTAACGCAGTCGGGGCACCTGGGTGGCTCAGTCGTTAAGCGTCTGCCTTCGGCTCAGGTCATGATCCCGGGGTCCTGGGATTGAGCCCCACATCGGGCTCCCTGCTCCGCGGGAAGCCTGCTTCTCCCTCTCCCACTCCCCCTGCTTGTGTTCCTGCTCTCACTGTTTCTCTCTCTGTCAAAAAATAAATAAAAAATCTTAAAAAAAATATTTAACTCAGTCTGAAAACAGATGTCCACTATCTAGGAAGACAGAAGGACGCTTCTCTAACAGCAGGCGAGAGCAGAGGGAAAAGCTGTAGGTATAATCAACCAAGAGAAGGAAAGACACAGGTAAGCACAACAGGGGGCACAGAGCAGGAAGAAATCAGAAAGAAAACCTGATCTAAGCCATAGAAATAACTGCATATTAGTTTTCCACAGAGGAAATCCATTGGTATAACTACATTAGCAAAGAAAAACTATCCTCCTCAATGGAAGAATCAACAAGGTTAATGGGAGACCCCTAAGAAATGGAAAATACGAAGAAGATAAACCAGAGGCCAAAGGACTGAGACAAATCTAGCCCCCAAATCAGTGAATTATTTTTAACTTCAATCAAAAGAATAAATCAACTCATACTGTTATTCATGGACTTAATTGGAAATTTACTTAGCAAGTATAGAATAACTCCATGAGCAAAGAGTAATTTAATTATTAAATTAGAATATTAAAAAGTGAAACAAAAGTGTGTCTATCTTGCCTATGAAGTAATACTTTAAAAAAAATCTCAGTTTAAGAAACTTAGGACATACAAGAAATATCAGCTATAAGGCGATGCAACAACTAATTTGTTGGACCTTCAGGGCACACTCACCCAGCAATCGTGTACTGACCTTCAGACAGGTAGCAGGCCAGTGGCCTTTACCAAAATCAACATTTTCATCCTAAAAGACTGGTCATGGAAGCCTAAATTCAGGAGACCACTAATTGTTTTAGAGAATCAGGAAGAATTTGTGCGCCTTCGCAAATTCCCAAGATAAACTTAGTCAACAAGTTACCCACCTTCCTTCATAGTAAAAATAAATGTATATTAAGAAATGAGATTCTGCTTTTCCATTGCAGAAGTTTTTCACATGGAGGCAGAGTCTGTCCTGTAAGTGTGGTATGTTTGGCCTGCACAGTGCAGTTGCCAAGATGTTTAAAACACCATTTGATTTGTTTTAGCCAACTTAAAAATTGGGCAATTTCTCATTGGAACCCAGATTTCTGGATTCTCTTAAACAATGGCCACCTCCCATATGACAATTCCAGGGCACACACTCTGCCTCCCTCCTCCGCTGCTGAGTGTTTTCCCATTTGTCATCACCCTCACCCTGCTGAGTTCCTCGTAAATGAGCTCAAGTCAATGAAGTGTTTCTTGAAAACAATTAAGTCTTTCTTTACTTAAAATGTAAAACCTAAAAATAGATGGGAAGAGCTAGCTGCATGTTACCAAAATTAGAGGAAAAATCTTCCTTCTTTAATATGTAAATTGTGACCACAGAATGTGTGACTTGTTTCCTCAGTCACATCACCAGACCATCCCAGCTTTGGAGTCTGTGGCCCTGTCCTCAGTGTTACTAAGTATAAGGATGTCTAGGATCCCTGCCAAAGAGCCTCTGAGCTGGAAAGTAACAAAGAAGAGTAATTTTATTTAAAGTGTTGCTTCTATAACACAGCTCCACAGAATTAATTCTAGCAGAGCACCAACTACATTATCTTGTTTTACTTGGCTCCTGTCTGCAGCTTCCCAAGTAAACTATGATTTCCTTTAGGGCTTGTAACAATAGTAGCTCAAATATCCAACACACATGGCAGGCACATCGTATGTCGGAAGCATGTTTTAAATGAATGGATGAATAAAACTCCTCTTTTACACGTATGAGATGAATATACAGGAATGGTTCAGAAGGTAATAAATCATTGGTAAGCTTTTTAAGCCTCTTTCTTCACTTCCTTCTCTAGACATTCACAGAGAAAACAAACACAAATTCCTTGGAGACAGTATTTTCATAAATTTTTAATTTTGCTAAATTTTTAATTAGCAAAAAATCAGAGCACATTTTACAGTTTGTATAATTGCAATTTGATGTTGGAAATGTCTATGCTTCAAATTTTAGAAGTGTAAAAGTAATAGTGGTTGATATGAAAGGCAACGTATCGAACTCTAGGTCACGATTAAGTTCTGTTGCACAAAGCAATTAAGTTTTGGCAGAACGAAGCAAGCTTTGAATTTGCTTCTCTCTGGAAACATCTAGTTCTAAAGTTCTACAGGCTTGATTAGGCTAAAAAAATGCATGTACACAGAAGTAATATTAAGGACATTTTGATATATCTGAATATGACAATTAACTGCCATAGACATAAGTCCAAAAGAAAGTACTGGAAAATATCAAACAATAACGTCCACCAGCACCCAGAACCCAATTTTGTTTTCAATTATAATGTATTCAGCATTTGCTTTGCCATTTTGTTTCTTCATGTAGCTTAATTTACTTCTATCTCTATGTTATAGTTAATAGATACTTTCTAACTTCATAAACTTTTGGGGTGCTATGCCCAAAATAAAAGGCACACACTCTGCCTCCCTAGGCGAGGTTGCCCAGCAGAGGGGACTTGCAAGTCACTGTAATGACAGATGTTCTCAGTCTTTAAGAAAATGTACATTGAGGTCCATATTTAAGCTATACACTAAAGCGGCACTTTCACTACGTGTTCCTGCTGAAGAACCTATTTACTTGCATTATAAGTACGGCTCTTTCTCAGCTTACATCCACTTGATTTAACTTGTCTCCAAATGCCAAAAAATAACAACCATGGCAAGAGCCTTCCTACATACGTGGTATGGAATAACTTCAAGGAAAGTAAGAATGCCTCAGTGACAGTATTTTTGGAGAAAATTGGGTGTAGATAAGTGTAGGTCTGTCATTTTCTAAACCAGTCTTAGGCAGCTGTGGGCAACCAGTAGCCTAAAAATGGCTCATCACAAACCATGCACAGCTGCGGTATGCCCACACCTACCTCTTCCTTTTAAATTGCAGTGGAAGTAATTCAGTAGAAATTCTCCAAGCAAATATAGATTTTAAAACTAATTTAGTCCTTCTAGATTTTCTTCTTCTGTTGGAAGACATATTAAATTTTCCTATTAGGAAGAGGGCTATTGTTACACTGTGTAGAAAATTATTATTCTTCAATGTTTCCAATTTTTTCACAGTATAGTCTACATCTGGGTCCACCTGACTCTGAGTTTTTTAAATTCCAATTTACATAGAGGGATTTTAGGAAAACTATTATAAAGTATTTTGCCTGTTGGTTATATTGACTTTAAGGCAGTTATCTAAAATAGTACTTTCCAAGAACATACTTTACATTACCTGAACACAAGCAAGCACTTTGCTCTGGTTACTGAACGATGTTACGGATTCATCTACAATAGAACATTCTGATCAATATATAGATTTTCAACAAAACAGATACAAAAGTTGCCATTAAAACAGCAGTAGCTGGCACCATCCACTAAGATAAAGACAAAGTAAATTTTAAAAAAATATGGAATGGATCTGTTATAAAAAGTATAATAGGAGTCAATTAAAGTAGAATATTTTATGAGAAATTTTAGTATTAGAATTTTTGAATATACAAGAAAAAGACTGTTCCAAATATTTTGTGTGGAACATATTTTTTTTTTAAAATCTGGTTATGAGTTTACTTGCAAAACATGATATCAAATATCTCTAGGTCTTGTTGTTTAAACATAGCTCATAATTTTCTTCAAAAAATATTGATGGGTCTGAAAGTTTCCCAAGGTTTAAAATATGAGTTTGGGGATATCTAAAACTTTAATTAGCAAAAGTAAAACATGAGTAAACCATAGAAAACACATGATTTTCCACCAAATCACATCCTGAAGGCATTATTCAAAGAACTAGCAGATGTATTATTGTGAAAGTAGTAGAAAAGGTATTTAAAATAGCTTACAAAAATTAATCTGTTCTTAAAAATATATGGTTTTAGGGGTTCCTGGGTGACTCAGTCAGTTAAGCATCTTCCTTCAGCTCAGGTCATGATCTCAGGGTCCTGGGATCGAGCCCCACATTGGGCTCCCTGCCCAGTGGGGAGTCTGCTTCTCCCTCTCCCGCTCTCCCTGCTTGTGCTATCTCTGTCAAATAAATAATTAAATATATGGTTTTAAATATAAATCACAGCCTCATAGCCCCATTCACAGTGGTCCATGAATACTTATAAAATATTCTGCACACACATCTTTTGTTCCATAATGTACTAACTAAAGGCATGAATGGATGAGTAAATGTTTTATTAACCACAATGGTAATAATTACGTTATTTCTCAGAGATTGTAAAATCTCATAATGTTTATTAAAAAGAAAGCCAACAAGAACAAGATCAACATTCAGTTGAAAAAGACCTATCTTATTCTAGAAACTTGACATAGTGATGGCAGAAGGGGAGATAAAGGGAGTCCCTTTTTTGCTCATCACATCTCCCTTCTTGGATGGAAAAAATAAATGAGCAGCTCCACCTTAATCTACTTTCCACCTATAACTTAGAAATCATAGATAAACTGTGAAAATATGCCCTTATTTTTCAACTGCCTGAATTCATGACTAAATTGAGCCTAAAAACCCACAGAAAGAGTGCTCTCAACAATTATTGTGAGATTATGTCCCAGCATTGTCTTGATGAAGGATGAAGGTTCGTTTGGCTAGACATTGATTTCACAACACACTTTAGCTGGATCGATTATAATGTTAATGATATGCATAATCTTCTCTGTACTTATTTTAAAATATTGCAGGTCATAAAATTATCATATACCAGAAAGGAAAAATAAAGTGAGACTGCATGAGCCAACTACCATTTGCTATCAATTCAGATTCCACATAAATGTGCTTAGTAAGAGTTTTTATTCTTTTTCTTTTTAATGGGTTCAACTATTCAATGACCTGAATTGCACTTTTATTTCCACCTGAGACTCCAAGAGTGCAAGGACTCTTACTTCATTTGGGGTCTCAGTGCCTTGGGTAGTGCTTACATAGAGCCCATTCTGAAAGTGTGTTAATCACAAAAGTACAAGTTTGTAAAATGTGAATGTTTGGTTAAGGCAAGGAGCGTTCATATCTAAGGTGATCTCCTTGCCTTTATTCATTTGTTCATGAATACATGACTAGGAGCCAGCTAAAGGATTCCAGACATCTAAACTAACTGAATTAACTCTTACAGACTTGTGGGAAAAACAGCCTTCCTTCCGAAACTAACAGCAGAAGACCTTCTTGGGGTACACTGGTAAGCCACAACAAAAACAGGTCTTCTCTGCATCTAAACTCAAAGCAACAAAAATAAAAGCTTTTAAATTCATGTGCCTTTTGGTCCAAAATATAATCTAAATGGACTTTCTCTATGATGGAATAAGGTATACACTTTAAAATATTGTTTCAATATTGACTATACATAAACTATTCTTAACAACCTCTGTAATATTAGTTAAGTGAAACTTCATTTTAATTTCATGCATCATCAGTAACAACCAGGAAGAAATTGGCCCCTGGAGAACAAAGTTCTTTAAAATATACCCATAATTTATTATAGGATAGAATCTAGCCAGAATGCATTAACAAGTAAGGTGCATGCTTCGTTCTTCCATTCCACAAATATTTATGGAGCACCAACTCTCAACCAGGATGGCCAAGAATTGTATCTTTTTATTTCACCTCTCCCAAGGTTACTTAGGATTCTCCTGAGCATATGGTTAATGTCTCCTATTGCAATTAAAAGATGGAGGTGATTCTCATTAAGTCCACAATTGGTGTCACTACGCTTTTGTTTATGTTATGATGTCATCCTATAAAGTGGCCATGAAAGGTTTTATCCATGTTAAACCTGAGGTAAGAAAAAGGGTGAATTTTAGAAATACACATCCTGGTCTGCAAAACCATCTCCACTATTTATTATCCATTTACATGACTTTTGGCAGGTGGTTTAACTTTTCCAAATGTTATCAGTAGAGTAAGAATGATCTCTTTAGGGAGGCATCAGGGTACAGGGAAAGAGCACACACTTCGCAGTCAAACTGACTTTCAGAGGGAAAGCTGCCCCCATCACTAACCAGCTGTGCCATGTTGCAAAACCTATTCGAACTCCAGTTGCCCTTAATTATAAAATAAAATTGTGTAAATACAAGGGCTGTTCTGAAGATGTAAACTATACTGATGTACATGGACAAGAGTGGTATTTTTCTTCTTTTCGTTGTATGCCAGACCCACCTATCAACCATCTCTGTTGACCTCCTCCTTCAGTACCACCTTGGTCCCAAGCCATCTGGGTCTTTCGACTGGACAAGTTCAATAGCCTTCTGTTTACTTTCTCCATATCATCCACAGTGGTCTTATAAAGATATAAATCAGATAGTCCCACACCACATCACTAGGTTCCCAGATGTGTTCACTTCCTTCTACCTCCAGCAGCACATCCTCAGTCCAACTCACTAACCTATCTTGGAGGGACACTGGAAATTTTTCATTAAGTGACCTTTCCACAACTCCTGTCCTCTCACGAGTTCTCCCCAACAGAGTACGACTGGATTGTGTCTGCTCTCTATTGCCATCCCATCTCTCATCACAGTTACAGGTAAAGGGAATAGATGATCCTGGATCTCTATGAACTGTGTCACTCCTCAGCCCTCAGGCTCATCCTGTCCCAGTCTCCACCTCACCTGGGCTCCAGACTCTTCCCAGCCCCTCCACCCAAAGACCCAGCTTCCTCGTGCCTCGATATTTGACCTGGAGTCTCTCTCCTCATTCTTTTCTCCCAAATCACTCCTGCCCATCCTTCATTCAAAAGAAGACATCTTTTCTCATCCCACTGCCTGGACTAGGTGATCTCTTCTTGGTAAATCTTCTTACAGCTTTTCCTACATAGTCCTTAACATGGTTGCAAAGTATATATTTATTCATATAGTGTCTGATCGAGGACTCTCTCCCACTATACCAAGAGAGCAAGGACCACATCTGATGTTTCCTTTTGGTATTGTGGGGGTGGGGTGTCACTGTATACCCAATGTGCTGAGATTCAATTTTATATATAGGTATTCATGTTTGTTTGTTTGTATTGAAATATAATTAACATTCAGTGTTAATCAGTTTCAGGTATACAAAGTACTGATTCAACAATTCTATACATTACTCAGTGCTAACCACAAGGAGTGTAGTCCCCAAACATCACTATTATCTTCTTGACTATATTTCCTATGCTGTACTTTTTCATCTCCATGACTTATTTTGTAACTCGACGTTTGTGCCTCTGAATCCCCTTTCTTTCACTCACCCCTCCACCTTCCTTTGGCAAACACCAGTTTGTTCTCTGTATTTAAGAGTCTTTTTTTTTTTTCTTGGTCTCTTTTTTGTCTATTTTGTTTCTTAAATTCCACATATGGGTGAGACCATATGGTATTTGTCTTTCTTTGATTTATTTCACTTAACATTATACCCTCTAGGTCCACCCATATTGTTGCAAATGGCAAGATCTGATTCTTTTTTATGGCTGAGTAATATTGCATCACACACACACACACACACACACACCCCACATCTCCCTTATCTGTTCATCATTGAATGGATACTTGGGCTGCTTCCATAATTTGGTTATTATAAATAATGTTGCAGTAAACATAAGGATGTATATATCTTTTTGCATTAGTGTTGAATTTTATATATTGGTACTCATATGTTTTAGTAAATGAAAAAATGCATAAAATAATTTTCAGTTATAATAGCTAGAAGTTGGAAAATTACTTCCCAAAATTTAACTCTTTATAAATATGTTAATATTTATCCACATACATCCCAATTCAAATGTTATTAAGATACTTACAGAAATTTACCTAAATGGTAACACTCAAAACAATCTAGTGTTACGTATTTTTCCACTTGTTTTTAGTTACACATTTCAGTTACGATTAAACCTATTTCTCAGGAATTAACCAGATGATTATTTAGATTTATGCTGTATAAAGCCCCAAAGCTCTCAGCTAAATTTTCTTATTCAATAAACACAGTGTGGACCTATCTCCATGGTGACAGTTATTAAATCACAAATTTTTTTCTTCAGTATCGCTTTGCTTATTATGAACAGGTCAAGTGTTTCATGATAATTTGTATATTTATATACAACATGCGTAAAATATACACTAACTTTCTGTTTCTTGTTTCCTTTTGCACTGATTTTACTCCTTGAATTCAAATTTCCTTTTAAATGTATCAACATCAAATATACGAATTTAAGAGGGGGAAAGTTTGCCTAATGGAAGGTTAAGCTCTTCAGATTGGCTGACTTCAGAGCTGTCTTCTGGGGAGAGCCTATCATTTATTATAACGATGCCCCCAAATATTTTGGACTCTCTCCTTCAGAATGACCTGTGAAGAGCCTGTAGCACTTTTCCTGAAATCTCCTCTAAGTCGGGATCTTCTCTCTCTGCGGGTTTAAGTTGATGACACAGATACACGGCTCTCAGTTATCCATCTTAACTCTCGGCATTGGGAAGCCCCTGACACCCCATTTCTTCCTCAGATTGGCCAGCTTGCCATCCGCAGCCTGCAGCCCATCCAGGGCTCAGCCTTCTGCGCCCACAGGCAGGAACCAGGACCTTGTCTTCCTCAGAGGGGAGAGTCTCACTTATTATTCACAGCTTAGTGTAGACTTTGCTTCCCCTCCGAAGCTCTTCCCTGAACTCACTCTGAGGAAGACAGATTGTTCCCTCAAAATGTTGCATTGTACCCTCTTGGAGCATTTCCATGTCTATCTTATTTTATTTGCCTGCACTCGACTGAAAGCTCATTGAGAATAAAGAATAGGTCTTTAGAATGACATTCCCTGGCTTGCAAAGTCCCTGGCTCATGGCAGACTGAGAATAAATATGCATTTAATGAATAAACATGGTAAACTTATCCAGTCACAGGAAACAAGCCCAAGTTCAATTATGGCACTTGGTGGCCAGAGAAGAATCGGATGGATCCAGTTTCCCTGGATTTGGACTTTCAGGGATCACAGGAAACAAGCCCAAGTTCAATTATGGCACTTGGTGGCCAGAGAAGAATCGGATGGATCCAGTTTCCCTGTTAGTTTTGGACTTTCAGAGATTACATATTTGGTGAACCAAGAACTTGGCTATTGAACTGACCATTAATCAATGCCCCCCAAAAATCTACTTGGCAGATACTCACAATTTAACTCAAAGATCATTTCCAGCACTTTTTCTATCTATGATAAAAGTTTCTCACATTTCACTATAAGCTGGAAAAAAAAAAGCATTTTAAAGTGACTAAACAGTGTTCTCCAACGTGAATTAAATAAACACAGACCTTTTCAAAAATATTTAGAATATCATTAATTTTCGATTGTGTTTTAAAATCTATTCTTTATAAGCTGGAGTGGAGGCATGACAGAAAGCCCATTTTACTAGATTTTTTTTCAATTATCTTATAAAAACTACTTAAATAATATCAAGTAAAATATTAAAACAATACACTTAATTTTAATGATCACCTAACCTTCTAAAAACATCACCTTCTCATTAATTACACTGAAAAATATATATCTAAATGATGATCATGCACAAGGCAGTTTGAGGTACTGAAAGGGATTTCTAGATTTCCATTCAAATAGGTTACAAAGATCAGGGAGGATAACACATAGAAAAAGCTCTAAATAAAAAAAATGAAAATAGGGGCACCTGGGAGGCTCAGTTGGTTGAGCGACTGCCTTCGGCTCGGGTCATGATCCCGGGTTCCTGGGATCGAGTCCCACATCGGGCTCCCGGCTCAGCAGGGAGCCTGCTTCTCCCTCTGACCCTCTCCCCTCTCATGCTGTTTCTCTCTCTCTCTTTCTCTCAAATAAATAAATAAAATCTTAAAAAAAATGAAAATAAAAAGTGCCATAAGTATAAGGCACAAACACAGAGTTCAGAAAGAAGAATGAGAGGCTGCTCTGAGAGAATCTGGAAAAATTTCATGAAGGTGGGTTATCTTCAAACCTGTGTTTTAAGGACATCTGTGCAGGAAAATATTCTGGAGAATTCATTGTCCTAATGCCAATCTGAGTTCCAGTCTTAAATCCAATGTTGGCCTGTTCTGCATTTCTGTCCAACTCCACGATTTGATTCGCAGTTTAAAATTTTTCCAACTGGGATGTCTGGGTGGCTCAGTGGTTTAAGGGTCTGCCTTCCGCTCAGGTCATGATCCCAGGGTCCTGGGATCGAGTCCCGCATCAGGCTCCCTGCTCAGTGAGGAGTCTGCTTCTCCCTCTGCCTGCCGCTCACCCCTACTTGTGGTCTCTCTCCTTCTCTCTCTGGCAGATAAATAAATAAAATCTTAAGAAAAAAAAAAAAGATGTTGGGGTGCCTGGGTGGCTCAGATGGTTAAGCGTCTGCCTTCAGCTCAGGTCATGATCTCAGGGTCCTGGGATCGAGTCCCGCATCGGGCTCCCTGCTCCTTGGGAGCCTGCTTCTCGCTCCGCCTCTCTCTCTCTCATGAATAAATAAATAAAATCTTAAAAAGAAAAAAAAAAGATGTCATATTGTAGATCAGAAGTCCTTGTCTGACTTTTTCGAGGAGTTTTCAGTTCTCTCTCTGTCTCTCTGTCTGACAAATAAAAAAATTTAAAAACAATTTCCAACTGCATAAGTCTGCCTAATTTGTATGAAATTTGCCAACTGTATAACTAAGTATATAACTCTGAATGCACAGCTGTGTTCGTGCCTTTTATGTTTGTATTTGTAAAAGTACATTTCTAATTACCTTAATTAGGTATCACTCTATTCTTGTAACCTGTCATATAGCTTTACAGTAATAACTTAGATCAATACACACTTGAATGTATTTTTTCTCTTTCTGTGTGTTTCTGTGTGTGTGTGTGTGTGTGTGTGTGTGTGTGTGTGTGGAGAGAGAGACACAGAGGAAAAACAAATACTTAGTTTCTTTCTCAAAATTTATCACACATGCATATGGTACTACTGTATTCCGAGTACTGCTTTAAACTTTAATGTACCTATGTCATAGATACAGTTTCACTCACCTCTAGGTGGGGAAACTGAGGTATGGTGGAGGTGCAGAAATTCCCTACCATCTCACAATCACTAGGTGGCAACGCCCACTTGCAGGGGCAGAAGTCAGGTTCCAGAGTCTGAGTTCTTAGCCACCTGAGAGCTCACACAAGCTGCTCATTTTCCCCTTTCCATCTCTTCCCCAGGGCAGCTCGTTCTCCTCCTCCTTCTCTGTCAATATCATGAAACGAGTCTTTTGCTTTAACAAAAGGGCGACATGTCTTCTGAGGCCAATGTTACAACCCACTGAAGCTGCCCCCAGTTTTATCAACCAAAATAAGTCTCTTTCTCTGCGGTGTTCTCTTCCTTATGACGGCATGGATTGTATCTCACTTTCTCTTGTACTTAGCATCTGCTTGACCGGATTTTCAACTCCATGAAGGCAGATAACTTGTTGCATTCTTCCTTGCCTTCAGCCTGGCATCTCTCAGAGTCAGTTAAACTGTTAAATTCGCTTTTGGGGGCTGAGAAGGAAAATAACTGACCATCTTTGTCCTGTATCCCCAGTACCTAGCACATTGTAGACAACTGATAAAATTCCAGGTGAACAAACCCATGGATCCAGGAATGAATGTGAAATCATTTTAAAAACTAAGGTAAAGGGGCACCTGGGTGGCTCAGTCGGTTAAGCATTTGACTCTTGATTTCTGCTCAGGTCATGATCCCAGGGTCCTGGGATTCAGCCCCACATTGGGCTCCAAGCTCAGGATGGAGTCTGCTTGTCCCTCCCCCTCTGCTCCCCCCTCACCACCCCCACTCATGTTCTCTCTCAAATAAATACATAAATATGTCAATAAATAAATAAAATTAAAAAAACTAAGGTAAAATGTTAAGATAATCTTAACTAAGCAATGAAAGGTAGAAAGAAGTTTTTTTCAAGGATAGTGTTTATGAATGATCAATTTTGTTTGTAAATTTAGTTGACTTGTGGATAGAACCAGTCTGGCAATGAACAAAAATTGTTTTATATTAGAATTGAAAACACTTAGGCATGCCCCAGTGTTTATGTACAAAAAGAACAAAACAAATACAGAGGGAAGTGATAAAGTATTTTGAATTTAATATACTCTTATTTAATTAAACTCTATTGCCTGTCAATATACATTTTTTACTCATATGTGTAAAACAGGACTCCAACTTTTATCCTTTTTAGCTTGGCAGATCTCATCAGGAAATGTTTTCTATTTTGTAAAAAGAATGGTGTTTGAATATGAGATAATCTTTTATGTAAAATGTGTGAAGATCATGCATTTACTTAAAATATGTAAGATAGATTTCAGCACACATTGTAAAAACACTCAATATTTCATTAAGACTCATATTTCAGAAAGGAGACTATTGAGGAATCAATTCCCCAGCTTTAAAATAAAGTTAGTTGAAAAGGGGATTTGTTTTACTCAGTCTGTGCTCCCAACTGGGGCCAGAGGAGTAGGAGAGTTCTAGCAACTTCCAGAGAACTCTTAGCGGGGGCCCCCATCGGGCCAACCAGACACTAGCAGCACAGGGCAAACTGCCTTTGCTGGGCTCTGAGCAAAGGAGCCAGGAAGCCTGGGGGCACAGAGCCCCCAACCACATCTAAGCAATCTCCTGGTACCTTCAAACCTGCTCCACGTGGCCCCCGAATCAACTTCAACTCAGTCACGAGGTACAGTCAGCCGAAGAAAGGGTTTGGTTGGGAGCCTTCGCTGACAGCTGGAGATGCAAGTTAAAATCCGGTGCGGGGAAATTTTCAGTAGGCTGGC